>NC_068361.1:11539495-11551995 GCF_020536995.1 Dreissena polymorpha
TAGAAGGTTCGAGTTCAACTCAGGTCACGTTCTGATTTTTTACGATTCACCAAGCAGCTGTTAAAATCGAGTGTGGCCAATTGTTTAAAGGAATTTGTTCACAGATTGTGGCATAATCTGATATTTGTCATCAAATGCTTTCAATTCATGAATGTAAACATTGGAATAAAAGAGCTCCTGTACAAAACAGAAATAAAATTAAAGAAAGAATATAAGATATCTTCACATGGGCTCGAACCACTGACTCTTGGAGCAAAAGTCTAACGCCTAAAAAAACTCGCCCATCCGTGCTTTATATTTTATAAATATGCATTTATATTTGGTTATTTTATACTTTAAATAAGCAATCCTCGTAATTTCACAAAATATAACGATAACAGTGGACGGTGTTGATTATTATTCAATTATTCAATCGATTCGCATTTGTAAAGTTTTATAATTTTTAGGTTTTTAAATCGTCAAAAGATGCATATACTGATTATTTTAGCATGATATATGTTCAGTTTCATTGATTCGTAGCAAATAACATAATAACAACAAACATTTGCAAATAGTAAACAATATTTTTCAATTTTGTTCATTTACCGATCTATGAACAGGTCCCTTTAACTACCAAAGGCCAGGAACTAAGGATAGGAAATCAGAGTAAGTAACGATGACTCATACATCAGAACTGGCTTGCCGTTAATCGAAAGGGATGATACTACAAAACAACAAACACCTCGTGTATGTGCAAAAATATTATATAACTTTTACACAGCAATATCATGGACGTCAGGCTAACCATTTGTAAACGTAAACAATAAAGTATGGCTACTGGTTGATTACGTAAAATTCACACTTTAACAATATACAGCTATTGCTTTAAGAACTATGGCTTCGTTGTTAATATCAAAATATAATTAAAACCACTTTTCTATAGTCATGAGCACATTATCAACTGAATAAACCGAACAAGCTGTAGGTGTTTATATATACCCTCCACATCAATGTTAAATGGTTATTGGCACAGAGCCAACCTTCCCAGGAAATTTCTTTATCTTTTCTGAGAAAACAGACCCATAAACCAGCAAATATATAAAAGGTGTCGTCGCGTTGCAGAGGTAGTGATTATTCATACTTCTTTGTACTCACACACCGAAATATTTGGACTCAAATCAGAAAAGTATGCGTATTTAATAGGCACATTATTGATTTGACTATGACAGTTCCGTTAAAAACTCACAACTACAACGTTTTAAGAGCAAGACTGGGTCAACGAGAAGAATTCTTAATGTTCCAATACCTGATTAAACCTTGCTTCAATAGAACATTCATATATGTCCCAACATGAAGATTGAAACGTTCTTTGGCTCTTTAAAAACATATTCGAAAATTGAAAGAATATGCAATATTTACTATGTACTGCATGACACAATTTCGAAGGCCTATTGAAAATGGTATGCCATACAAATATATTCAAGTCGATACATTAGTATCCATGCGAAACATAGTGCGTAATAATTAATCTAAAATCGTAGTATAACTTTTACTTCACTCGCAAACATGCACAGCGGACCAATGTTTTGTATAATGTTAGTTTGTTAAAACTGTGCGTAAGACAGTCTATATATTAAACGCTGTGTAGCGATTTGAGCTTCAAACTTAATATTGCAGATGTTCAAGTCGTCTTTCCATCGATACGCTACTTTAAACATCTTCAACGCTTACCTGGAATCTAGCCGAACATGTGTATCGCAGTAATTGAAGCACATGTTCCCATTCTGTAATAGCAAATTGCTGAAACCCCGCTTCTTGAACGTTATGTTGCTAAGCAACCGATTGCACAATACATAGATAGCAACACTCGTATGAGCTGAGTGTCTCGGTTTTCATTGCAAATGTTTGGCAGGTAAACGAGCGTCGGATTGTGTTTCTTGTGCTTCTGAAAAGTTAAATCAGTATCACTACTACGTCTTATGCGTATAGTGTAACACAAAGATGTTCCATCTGAAACGCAAAATGTTACTGTACGTGCTTTATTTAGTTTTTCTTGACTCTGTTTCTTCAAATGTTTTGAGCGAAACATCGACATCAGGAATGATTCGAAGATTGAATAAACTTGAAAGCAATGTATTCAAGATTCGAAACGATATCATTGAAGACTTAAGAGATGGCTTAAGAGATGAATTGCGTGATTTACGTAAGGATCTGAAAGAAGAAAGAGATTTAATAAGAGCGGACATTTCTACGCTTTTTAACATGTTAACGGAATCTTCGGGACATGTTATTAGGCACACAAATGGAGAAGTTTCGAATGCGCAGCAAGGGTCATGTAATTGTGGAGCTAGTTTGAGTCAATTTGAAAATGTAATTAATGCGTTTAAGAAAGAAAAATCCGAAAACATACTTTTTCGAAAGGAATTTAACGAAATGAGAAAACAACATGACGACTTTTATTTAAGATTTAACAATGCGAAAGGAAATTACGTTCAGAAATAGACACCATTAAAAATGAGACAATAGCAGGCTTCAGCGCTACACAGAAACAAGTTCACGATATTCAAAAAGACTATCAATCAGAGAACATAACCACTCGAAAAACATTTAACGAAATGAGAAAACAACATGACGACTTTGATTCAAGATTTAAGAGTGCGGAAAGGAAATTACGTTCGGACATAAACAAAAACAAAAATGAAGCAAAAGCGGACATTACTGCGACACAGACACTACTTCACACTATCCAGAATGACACGCGTGCATACTGCGACGACCGGTTAATTCTTTTAAATGAATCATTTGAGAATCGTTCATTGAAAACATTACAGGAAATATCTCGAATAACATCAGTTATTACAAATCTTAAAACCTCGAATGAAATCTCGAAGAACGTTAGTGATGATATCAGTCGGCGTCAAAGCAAATACCATAATTCTTGTGACGGTGTGGCGGTGAGTGGTGAATACATCATAAATCCATATGGTATGAAGGTGTATTGTGATGTGGACTCCAAGAACAAGGGCTGGATAGTTATTCAGAGGAGAATGGACGGGTCTGTAGATTTCAATCGCAGTTGGGCCGATTACAAAGCTGGCTTCGGCAACGTGAAAGGCGAATTCTGGTTGGGCAATGAGTATATCTACCAGCTAACTAAGGACCAACCGAAAGAGCTGAGGATTGATATGGAGACGTTCGATGGACGAAAGAGATATGCATTGTATTCTGCATTCAGTGTTTTATCTGAGTCTGAGAAGTATAAGCTCCGTGTGGCCGGAAACACTGGTGACGCAAGAGATAATTTAGAAACTGTGCATAATAATGTGTCGTTTTCAACTTTCGATGCCGATAATGACCAATCGACGACAGGTTGCTGTGCTTGCAAGTACGGAGGAGGTTGGTGGTATGATCAGTGTTTCTTGGTAAATCTAAACGGCAAATACTTTAAAGAAAGTGAGACTGCTTCTGACTGGCAAGGAATTCGTTGGTATTCATTCACTAGTATAACGCAATCTTTGAAATATGTGCAAATGAGCATTCACTAAAAGTGCACTTTTATTTTTGAAGATACTATGATACAGGGTATTGGAGCCACCAGTACAAGGTACATTTATTATTCGCGTATCGCCTTCGCAAACGATGTTGCTAATTTTTAAAAATAAAATGTATTTACAAAATTATACATAAATTTAATGCGCTGTAACAAAATCGACATACGTTTCTAATAAAAGAGTTTACAATCATGTAAATAATATAACGTAGACCTTTGACATATATCATGCGTAATTAATTATTATCTTTAGTACTTGTGAGTTATCACATGATCAAATGTCAAGAACGCACATACATACGGAAAGGAGGCGAAGTGCAAATAAGGCGTTCGATGGACGAAAGCGATATGCGCTGTAATCTGAGTTCAATGTTTCATCTGAATCGGAAAAGAATCAGCTATATGCGGCCGAATACTCTGGCGATGCAGGAGACAGTTTCAATACGTTTACCCCTATTCATACAATAAAACGAAATCACAGCGGTCAGTCGTTTTCAACTTGTGATGCCAATAATGACCAATCGTCAGGATGCTGTGCTTGCCTGTACGGAGGAGGCTGGTGGTATCACAATTGTTATACCGTAAATCTACAAGGCAAATATTTTAATGAAAGTGAGAAAGTTTCTGTCTAGGGAGGAATTCGTTGGTCCTTACATAACCTGATACAGAGGTCATTAAGTAAAACATACACTTGTCATTCGTTTTTTGCCTACGCAAATGTTACTAAACTTAAAAAGTAAAATGTATTAACACAGTGTTTAACATCTTAAAAATGCAATGTGCAACCTAGTTTCTTTAACTAGATTTTACAAACGTGTAAAGAATATAACCTAGAATTTAACCTATGATTAGAAAAAATCGTGCTTTATCTTGTTTGTTTGCAATGCATAAGTGAATCGTGCTTCATCAATCGTTATCTGCAATAATCTCAGTTATCACATGATTAATTTTTAATAGAGCAAAGCCAGACGGACAGGCGGACAAAACGCATGTCAAAACATAGATAGGGGACAAAACATACAAGTCACGAAGTGAATACATTTATCGAAGTGCACTTAATTGATACCTCTATGCGAACAATGGTAATAATGTACTATTGTGTTGATTTCGTGTCCTATAATTAAACGTAATCGATATCATTACCGTTAAACCGTTTAATCGTTAATGTTGTTGTTGTTTTTCGTAAAAGCTGAATAACTCTTATGTATAGCATTTTGACAATAACGGTACTAATGAACTTGCTCAGTAGATCACGTTAAAACGTGCTTATACTCCAGAAATGTTGAATGCATCTCCTTAAAAATAAAAAAAAACAACTCTTAAACAGTATTATGTATACATCTCTGTATGCCAACATTAGTAAAATAGAAAAATTATAAAGTGTGACTATATTATTCGTTCAGCATTAAGGATACACGCATGGAATGTGTTATATGCTTTAAAAAAACTATATGTCGGCCATTAATTCCGTGAAATGAAACGGAATATCTTTGGAAATTATGTCATCAAACGTGTGCCAATCTCTTGTAAAAACATTGTAAAAAGAGAAAATCCGTTACAGACACTGTATCTTACTTGACTCCCAACCTTACCACTTACCAGCTGACTGCATTCGTGCTATTATCTCGACGCTGCATCCATCTGGAAAATAAATGCCAATTGTTCATCAATGTGAATGCTTCACGTGTTCAACAGAACATCTTTAAAGGTCTGGACAGGCCAAACACATGCCTAGTGTGAGGGCGCTGTTGTCTTGTAAACGCATATGTATATGTTTATAGCAACAGCCTTATTGGTGATGCGTATGTTTTGTGTTTGGTTTTTCGTAAAGTGTTCAAATGGCTTTGTATATAATATATATGTGTTGTTATGAATAAAATAACATGTTTATTTATTGATTAAATTAAATGTTCTTAATTTGTATAATGAGTTGTATAAAATGCGTTTTATATGTAGTAAATAAAATTATGGTGCCAAATCTGAGGTCATTTGTTACTGCTGATTACTCCTGTGGCGAAACGAATATATGTTTTTATCATACCACCGCATAGATATCTGCGTGATATAACGTTACCTGATATATTTTTTATATCATGGTCAACAGGAAGTTCTTATATCAGTCAAGGTTTGGAGTTACGTGGGATTTGCAATAAAGTCAACAATTTCTATCAACATGAATCAGATTGAACAAAACAAACAATTTCTTACCAAGAACGTAAATATGTTATTCTAGTTTAAAGTCATAAATCACAAAAACGTTTATTTTTTTTAAAATCACCACAGCCCGCACTTCAGAAGTTAAATGACGTCATCAATGGAACATTAAATCTTAAATATCGATATAGTCATTGCACTCGCAAGTGTTGCACAGAAAGTCAAGACAAATGATAACTGTATGCTAATCCTTAACTATTAAAACAAACGATTTAACAAGCTTATGTCAATATTGACACCATCATCAAAATGTCAATTTCAATACACTTCTCCAAAATGGCGTCTCCAAACTATTCGGTGAAGTGTGTTCTTCGATTAAATTTGTCGCTGCAGTCCATTCTTGATCTCCAATTCAAGACGTTTATAATTAAAGCCTGTGTACTCTTCCCATTCGTAGTGCAAACAACTTTTATTTCTCTATACGATGTTTAAAATAAGCGATTATTCGTGTCGTCTTTTCGAACGCCGTTGCTACATGTATGTCAACGTGTAAAAACCGGATCAGCAAAATCAGCGGGGATCCGTACATTTTTTAATATAAAAAATGGATTGTTTTGCAGATTTTTAGGAAAATGTGGTATGATAAACAGAAAAACAGGTTACTGTCCCATCGTTTTGTAATATATCAGGCTCGGCACGAATAAAATAACGGCTCGGAAGCCTCGACGTTATATTATTCTAAGCCTTGCCTGATATATTACAAAACGACGGGACAGTAACCTGTTATTCTCTATATATCAGCATACATATTTGCTATACCGAATAATTTCGATATATTAAGGACGTCCACATTCGTTTCATGGGTGGCACTCTCCATGAGTTGACAAACTGCACACGTGAACGCTAACCGATATATATATATATATATATATATATATATATATATATATATATTAGTAGTGATTTTCATTTAATATCTGATAATAATACAGACATGTAAATGTTCCAAGCCTAGTTTTCTTAGCTTAATAAGCATCTCATCTGATTGCGTCATATAAATACTGTTAGTGAAAGCATGTTCATATAGACCTTAATCGAACCTCATTTCAAACCGAGTTGACAACTTATTTTTACTGTTATTCGGTCGTCTAAGATCGTTTATCATTGTGTTGACCTAATTCAATAGGCAAGGGCATTTATCACCAACAGATCCGAATAAATAAATCGTTATATTTATTTGCCAAACTTTAGAGGAATCTCGAAAAACCTTGGCCAAATAATTATCTTTCGCAAGATAATGAGTGTAGCGGAAAGGATATTAATTGTTACTCACTATTCTGTGCATACTTGTCAAAATATACGGTGATACACATATAAGACCTATACTGTGTGGGAGTAAATATATCGGTATCGGCGTTTTCCTTTTAATAACGTATTGGTTACGGATAACATTCATCTACTTGGTTTTGTTGTTCTTATTATTACTCTAATCGAATAAACAAGGTAATTTCACTTTTATTAAATGTTAAAATTCAATTATTGTATAGAATTAATGAACCGAAGTCAAATGCAAAGCAATGATGTGATATGTGTTCAGTTATTGAGACCCAGTACATTTTTTTCGCAGCTTTTCGAGTCATTTATTGGTCAGTCTGTTTTTAACGATTGAAATCAGAATGGGCTATCGGTAAAAGCATGTCAGGCTATGTAATTGTTAAATTATGGACAAATTGCATTTTCATTGGAGACAAATTTAGTTGAAAAAGTGGTACCACTAGCAGCTTGTAATACACTGCCATTCTTAGCAAAAATTGGCATTTTACCAAAACGTTTTCTTTTAAGTGTATTAGCATAAAAATTAAAACTTTGAGTGTCATGTTATACATTCTTTTTCGGTTTTAATTATGTTCGTTTTTTTATAATTCGGCTATATTATTTTTAATATCTTTATTTCGTTTGGCAAGTACAACGTTTATCAAAATACATACTACAATAGGCATTATAACAGGATTGAAGTAATAATACGTATAGAGTGTTTCTCCTCGGGGTATTATTTACACATAATTTGCACTGGGAAAAGAAAAATATAACTTAGGTTATGCCAGAAATAGGAAATAGGAGTAATACATATGCAGATGTTATAAAAACATTAGAACGAAGGATTGTTGATGCAAGGACTTTGGCATCAAACAACTAATCATAATCGGATTATTAAGAAAATCACCGGTATTCTTGTATACATTTTATAATTAAAAAACAACATACAAAAACATTTAAGAGTTTTCAATTTCGTCAGTATATTTATTGGCGAAAAGCAAATTATTGACCTCAACATCGCTAATTACTCTGGAGATAATGTTCATTAATTTGCATGTAGTGAGTAGTGCGTTATGATTACGACATACGAGAGATAAGTGGTACTTAAATTTAAATCTTTACACCAGCATAGTGGACGTTCAATGATGTTTCACCTTTCAAAGTACGATGATGTTTAAATACGTCTGAAAGTCTGTCGCATTTACTCATATTATTGTGTGGACATTTTGAACACTTACTATTCAGTAGACTTTATCTTGAAAGTCACTGTGTGTAACATATGCGCTATATACATGAATAAGCAATCAAGATTTGAGTTCTGAACAAGATATTGGTTTTGTCTGCAAATTGTTCTTCTTCAAAATTTAGATATTCAAGTAGAATTTTCATACAGAAAAATACATGAGCTATACTTAATCAATTTGCAAATTAGTGTGTTGCCTTGCGCCTTGCGTTGTCTTAATATGTTGAACACACTTCGATTATAACGTTACGTTGACGGATACGTTTGATTTCGAGGAATTAGAGTAAACTGGTTGAATCTGAAACGGCTTCACATCAAACATTTTTGCACAAACCACAAGAAAATGTTTATGCTTACTTAACTGAGACAATCACTTTAACTTTTTAATTATTTATCCTGTAAACAAGGAAGAAACTTGAAAACAAAACCTTCTTAAGAAGATAAATGTAAAAGGAAATAAAACAAATAATCATGTTCGTTGTTTTGGAAACAAAGTGAGAAAATCCGGATAATTATTATAAACCGTTTTGTTAAGTAAAAAAAAAATACAATAAACAAATTTGATTATATTTTTTAATAAGAATCCCTAAAAAATAGCATACATCCACCGGGCTTATGTGTGACCGATATTTGTATGTGCAACCGACATCTGTTCATTGAGAATAACTTTTTATGTATGAAATGACAGAAGATATTTGAATCAAAATTATCCTCAAAATAATATCTCAGAGCAAACTCAAAATTTCAACATCTGGCCGATACAAGCC
This sequence comes from Dreissena polymorpha, assembly GCF_020536995.1. Taxonomy (NCBI): domain Eukaryota; kingdom Metazoa; phylum Mollusca; class Bivalvia; order Myida; family Dreissenidae; genus Dreissena; species Dreissena polymorpha. The sequence continues at coordinate 11,548,506 of NC_068361.1, forward strand.
CTTCACCAGGCCTATATTTACATGTTTGCTTGGTGCATAGCATGCAACATGTATTTTAAACGTAATAAAATTGTACCCTTTCACCAAGGCCATTGGTGATTACTTTGACATGTTAAAATGTAAAAAATACACGTTCCATCGCATATGAAAATTGTATACTTTGACAGGTTAAACACATGGACACTACATATTAAACTTACATAGCCGACTAAGAATCTTTATGCCGGCTTTACATAGTATAAATGAGCTATATTTTAATTGTTCAGATTCTACCCGAAAGTGACTAAATTTACGTTTTAGTTTTGAAATAAGTGTTAATTGTTACCGAGAGCCTTTTCCTTATTATGAATCTATGTTAGTTTTCTAACCATTAAGAATAAAAATCTAACATGACGCTAATTGCATATACTACAAATAATACAACAACTTCTTTTACTGTTATTTTCACCCTTCACATATTAAATGAATGCATGTAAAAAACAAAACAAATGACAATACCTTTCCACAAATATTACACCATTTCAATGTTGTGGATTGCGACTATAGTAAACACAAGCTTACTTCCAGAAATTGCGGTATTCAAGGAAATACACTTTAAGATGGTTCGTTTAGTTTAAAAAAAGTTACTTATTGTTGAAATAACCATCTTATTTATCGACAGGTTATTTTTACAATATAATGACACATTTAAGACAAAAAATCATACAATCAGCAGCCATTAACTAAAAATGGTAATAAAACATGTTTATTTACACGTAACTATCATTCAGTGAACAATTTAAATATACAAAACTCTGTGAAGTTTACTTTACAAGTATACAAGCTTTCACATTTTTATCCTACACATGTGTTATTAATTTTACGTGACGAAATACATAAAGATATTGTTCGACTTACTGGAAATCGTAGAACGACTTATTGCGATTGCTTACACATTTGTGCACGACTAATTGCAATAGTTTTGATTTTGAAAGCGATATTCTTAAAATAATTAACATCCAAACATGTTTCTTTTGTAAAAAGAGTTTTGATTACGTTTGACCCGTCAAATTCGAATGATTCGTTCGGGAAGAGGACAATTACAACGAGCGAGGCATGGTATAGGGGAGATAACCCTGGGTTATGGTTAGGTTAGGGTTAGGGTTAGGGGTCGGGTTAGGGTTAAGGTATGGGTTAAGGCTAACCCTACCCCAAACCCGACCCCATAACCCTTACCCTAACCCTCTAATCACCCCCCATGCGCATTACAATACCATGCCTCGTTCGTTGTCGTTGTCCGCTTCCCGAATCGTTCCTACTCATTTACTTAATCTTGTAAGCCAAGCCTAACTGTTTACAATATCATTTTCTAGAGAACATCTTTTGTTTAATAGCTGATTCATATGGTTGGACAAAATCCGGTTTCTTTGCTAGCACATTGCGGATAGTCTTGTTGATTTCAATAAGACATGACATTGCATTAGAGAAAACATGAAAAATAGTTTGACGAGTTCAGGGAAAAAAAGAGGCAATCTTATATATAGTACTTATGCAAAATCACGAACTGAAAATACGAATGTTTGTGGCTTAATTTATATGTCTATGCATTTAAAAGAATAATTCAAAGGGATATGCTCGAGACTCATACGAGTTGTTTTTTTGTATTTCGAGTAAAACAAAATGCCATTCATATCTGCATCGCAGAAGAAGTGTGTTTGCAAGTATAATCGGTCATATTAATGATGATTAAACACAAACTAACCCATGCATTAATGCTTCTTTATACAATGATAATCATCTTGTAAATCTAAAAAAAAATATTCGTTTACTTTTGTTATATGAAAATTCGATACATCAAAGTGTTCTGCAATGTATCTGGTTGAAAAAGTTCCAGGGCGTAAACAACTGCTTATGTCACTCGTAATTTATTGAAATAAGTGTTCAATGGAATCACACTAAACTTTCAAATCATAACAATAAAATGGGAAAGTGCAATAAGTCGTTAAATATTGTGATTGTGCATGTTTTTTGTAAGCATTTAAAGACAAAATGCTAGAAAATGTTGACTGTATGAAAGATATGCGTTAATAAATAACTAAATCTTACAACCAAATCTGCTTGATTTCAAGTAATGACAGCTAATTGCTTGACTTTTTCTAGAAGTTATATCATTATTTTTTTAATCAACTTTCCATAAATTTGAATAATTTATACACTTAATGTCAAAGATAAAAACACAAGGAGTGGGACAGTTGAATCAGTAATGAGTCTTATGTTCTATTAAGCGTGTGATGTTATAGGACAAAACACCTTTAGCCGGTGTAAATAGCACGGTTGTAATTAAGGTAGCGCACCTCTAATGGGCACATATCCAAATATAATCTAAGTAATTATTTTCTTAATCAGCATCATTTCACTGAACTACATGCAAATTTGTAGGTAGGCTTTCCATGCTTTTTTAAAAAATATACCGATTTTTTCAAAACCACCCCCACGCTCGGCTTTTGTCCAGTTTATTTTCACCCCTGGGGTATATAAAAGTTCCATAATTCATTCAAATTTCCAAATATGGGCATGCAGGAGGTGTGTACAGATGCTATAAAGGTGTTTAAAGTTTAAACAAGATGAAATAAGTATTCTTTTACAGACATGTATTTTTTACAAATTTTTATCTATGGAAGAGCGCCATGAAATGTAAGTGATTTCAGCCAAGTAAAAATTGGGTCGGTTAAAAACAAAGTGTCATAAAATTCAAAATAGCATCATTTAAGTCATATTTTAAACTTAGTTTTTATAGAAACACTATATACAGCAAAAATACCAAGAAATAGACAGATTTACCGTTTACTTTTTGAAATAAAAATAAAAATGCATGGTTCGTATTTTCAACAGTAAATCACCCAATTTCGCCATAACGTTTTTTTAATTTTAATAATTGAAGAATGTGCATAAAAATTGCAACATATTTAACAATAAATATAGCTTATCTGCCATATTAAATCAAATTACGTTAGAAAATAAATAAAACGCGTCGCAAAAAAGTATACGTCGTCGGCAGGATTCGAACCTGCGCGGGAATATCCCAAAAGATTTTTAGTCTATCGCCTTAACCACTAGGCTACGGCACCTAATAGTAGGCTCTTCAACCTTCGAAGAAATCGCGGGAAATCATTAGAGGTGCGCTACCTTAAGTCAAATGAGTTGAAGGCGAGAATGTATTACGCTCATTTGAGCTTATCGTTTTTGATATCTTGACGTCAGTTAAGATCCGTAAACGTTTCAAGCAATTATTTTGATAAATGGGTTAATGCATACACTTAATGCACGTTTTGCGTGCCTATTGTGCGTATCACGTTTCTTTTCGTAATGCTCATGCTTTCCGATATTTTTTGTTTTAGTATGCTATTGTTGTTATAAACTCAACAAAACTATGATTTGGTATACGAGGCACGAATGCAGATTTAAATAAAACGTACGTTTTGAATCGATGAATATATATATAGTTGTTTTT
>NC_068361.1:11556995-11659495 GCF_020536995.1 Dreissena polymorpha
AATGCCACGTACGTCCATGTATAAAGCACCACGCTCACTTTGGGATTAATCAAAACAAGTCGGTATGGAATTGTTTTTGCTTTTAATCGATTTAAAACACATTTTTTAAGAATGCAATTAACATCATCAGTACCTGCGTACAGTTATCACATGGTACATGTAAATGTATATGGTTTGTTTTATTTTTATGTGATTCTTTACACAATGTATACCATGTATATTTCGGAAATATGAAAACTCTTGGTAAACCGGAACTCTCTGAAAACCGGACGATCAGGCCGGTCCCGAGACCGTCCGGTTTATAGAGAGTCTACTGTATATAGGTGTGATATCTAACTGTACTATCATGCGCATATCTTTGAAGATGTGTTCAATAAAGTAATCATATCTACAATTTCGTTCACTGAATGAATCAACTCCGTCAATGTACAGATTTATAACAGAAAACCTTATTACCATAGAAAACTTTTTTTGAGAAATAACCGTTAACTTCCTGAGTCGGCTGTGTTTACACCATGTACACAATTGAATAATCCAATTATAAAACAATGACGTCGTTATAGCGAAGAAAATAATTTAAGCTTTTTCAAACTTTAAATCATATCACCCAAATATACGCAATTTAAAATAGTAATTGATTTAAAGGGACTGTCGACCGCGATTGACGAAAAAAAACAAGTTTTAAAATACCGTATTTTGTAACAAAGATTAGTTTATATTGATTAAAATACCACGACTGGTATATTACATTACTTGAAAAAAGTTAATATTTTCAGTATATTCGGTTATAAAATTAATCGAAAGTAAATCGCAAAAATAGGTGACATAACGATATACACACTATAAATAACGCAAGTAGATTGATAATTTTATATATAAAATATATACAATTCACTACGCATGCACAGTTTGCATTCCTGGGTTTACCACGTGACGATGATGCTCAATCTACTTGCGTTATTTATAGTTAACTGGAAGTTACCTGGTAGACATACCCAGTTAAATGTATTACCGAATATACTGAAAATATAAAAACTTAACAACTTTTTTCAAGTAATGTAATATACCAGTCGTGATATTTTTATCAATATAAACTAATTGTTGTAAAAAAAATACGGTAATATAGAACTTTTCTTTTTTATTATAGCCGATTATTATATTATTATTATAACCGAGCTACAATCCAATGTCATCAGTTTCTTCATCCATGATACTAAAGTATTTTAATTTTATCTTTTTTGTAATACGTCGTTATTGTTACTTGCTCTTAAAATCGTTACAAGCAACTATATTTTACCTGATGCGATGAGAAACACCGCAAATAATATAACACACTTGTCCATTGTTATGCTTTGTTCACCTTTACAAGTTTAGAGAATGAATGTGAAATATATACTGCGCACTCTTTAAAACCTCACTTTTAAGGTCAAACACAAGATAAAAAGTTGCCCATATGAATTGCATCAAGACGGATGTTCAGTGACACGTGTACAATTTTCATTGGAAAAACGCATTAATTTTATGTAAATAACAACCGGATGTATTTGAGTGAGTAAAGCAACAATAATGTTTTGCGCTCATAAATATTCTTTGATGTGTCTATTCGCTTACGTTATTTACGTTATTTAGAGTCGGTAAACAAGGCAAGCCCAAACGACGAGATGTATGTTTGTGTTTTGTCTCGCTTTTGAAATTAATTTTAACAACGCTTACACACACGTAATTATCCACCACAGAAATGTTGTTTGGTGTGTGTTATTGTGAACTTACAAAAACGTGAATTTGAACGATAAATATGGTCATTCCGTCATTTGTTTATTTAAGTTATCTTACGTTTAAATAAGTGCACCCATCTGTATTTTGTTAATTGAATGACTGAAATCATATGTGGAACTTCGTTTGTCGTAAAGTTTCATTTATAGAAAACACAGGCCTATGTGTAGGCAATATGAACAGTATTAAATGTATATTTATCATACCACCGCATTGATATCTAACTGATATAACGTTGCATGATATATTTTTTAATATCAGTTCAACACTAAGTTCTTATATCAGTCGATGATAGGAGGTAGGTCATATTACTCGGAACAACTATAAAGTAATCATTTTAGTAAAATCGAATCAGGTTCGACAAAACAAACAATTTAATACCAAGATGGAATATATTTTAAACACAAAATGCAACACAAACAACAAAAAACACGTTTTACAAATATTAAACGCAAGTGCTCATGACGTCATTATTAACACGTCAAACGACAAAGAACATATTCTCGGCAAGCCTCGCCGTTATATTATTCTAAGCCTTGCCTGATTAAGTACAAAATGATCAGGCAGTAACATGTTATTCTCTATATATCTGCCATCACTAATATTCTTTTTTGAATTTATAAAATGACAGTTTTGCGAAGCCAACCTTCTAGCAGGGCAAACACATTGAATGAGCATATATTGTGTGGGTAATGCTCAGTTTTGTTTGTTTCATAAAATTTGGAGAAGTTAGTTTAACAAATAAAATGCTGATCCCTTTCTACATGTTGACCAAAATATTAATAGCTCGTTAAACAATATTTTGCTCTTAGAAACGAAAATAATTCTACTATTTAACTTATGATTTGCTTATAAGTTCTCTATTTACAATCTGACCACTGAGTATGGCAAGTTATTTCCCCCTTATGAATGAAAGGTTGAGCCCTTTCAAAATGTGTGATAACATGCTTGTTTAAGCCATGGTATAATTTGTTTTCTAGATTATGATAAAACTGAAAGGTATTTTATTTTATCACCAAACAATATTTACTTAAACAAACAATATGTAAAATATATTTAATGCAGTTAGGCCAAAATATCCATAGCTCTTTTGATTGTGTAATGTTTTTGAGAGACCAAAACTGTTCTTCTTCTTAGCTTATGATATTCTTATAAATCTCATGACCCATGGGTCTAGCCAGTTTTATCCCCTCATGCATGACTTCGATTCACTTTATGAGGACCTCTTTATGATAAAATACACGTATTATACACAGAGGCCATTTAGTTTCACATTATATTTGCTTAAGCATTTTGCAATATAAATGATTATAAAAAAAATAATCACGGGTTGCAGCCAGTCATTACTTGGACTTACTTAGTACATGACCACTACAAATCCATTCATACCAAACATTTCATTACATAATTTTGTTAAACAAAATGAAACATATAACGGAGATTTAATTTACTTAAAGACATGTAGATAAATAGTCATTTTAAGGAAGATACCTTGCCTTATTATAACACGACGTTTTTTGTAATTTCAGGTAATAAACGTATGATGTTTAATAAATGTATCTTTTATAGTTATACACAGTCACTGTCAATCAGTTAATACCGTCTCTTTAAAAAATAAGATCTACTTTATCATTAAAAGTAAAGGCACGTTTTTCGAACTCAATACAAAAATGTGGTGTTGTTTACTGTTACTTATCATATGAAAACTCTGCGTAAACTCCAAAGTATTGTCTGATAGATATCTGGTTAGGATCTTGTGAGAGATATAGAGAATACTAGGTTAGCGTTGAATACAGAGAAGTTTATGTTGCAAGGCTTAGAACGCCGGAAGCGCGAGCCTTGGCGAGCGCTTTCGGTGTTCGAGCCGAGCAACATAAACTTCTCTGTATTCAACGTTAATCCTAGTTTTCTATTTATCCCATTTGATTTTTTCAACGTGACATTTAACATAAATAGATCTAATAACCTTAACAATAATTTTAATTCAGTCATAAAAGCGCTTAAAATCTAACAAATGTAACCATGCGTAGTGATATACATGTATTTGTTCTGGTACGCAAAAAAGTCTTTAAAAAATTCACACACAAACTGTTAAACAAGTAAAAATATCACCATATGCCTCGATTCAATTTTACGCAGTATGCGAATTTGAACACATTACGACCGCGAAAAGAAAATTTTACTTTACTATAATTCATTTTATTTTCGAAAGAAAATGATCAAAATCCAATATGGCGGCGATTGCTCCTGACAAAATGCTGTCGATGTCAACATACATGTACACCATCGACGACCTAGTTCTGGCTACCATAATTTTAAATGTCGCTTTTTTATGATTTTTGACTGGCGCTACTTTGTACAGGTCTGTAAATACTATATAAACTGTACGCTGAAGTTTCTTTAGCTATCGACGACCTTAACAATTTTGAGGAGTAAACAGACAATTGCAGAGACTGACACTTTATTTGACAAAATATACAGGGCAATACGTTTTCCGACTTCGGACGACGAATTTAAGGACGCGCAGAACGTGTTTTTTATATAATGTTATGGGTATGCCGTGTGTGATCCGATGCATCAATGGCGCCCATGTTAAAATCATTTCCCCGAGAACAGGGAACGACAAAAGTACAAACAAAAATCAAAACACGTAAGAACTAGTATCTTACCTTTAATTATCCTTTAAAATCCATCTAATAATCCATTTAACTCAATAATTGACGATTTTGCATCTAGGGTCTTTAATAATTATTTTAGCATAGTTAAATAAAGACCCTTATGCCATTCTATCACTTTATTCAAATGAGTTTATGAACTCAATAAACTTTCTTCTTCGTCACACGCTACGTCATGTACTCTACATTACTGCTGTTCAAATGAACCGGAGCAGTTTATCTAATAATAGCCGTTGGTAAACTCGGTTGCATTTGCAAATTTCTGCATACAAACATAATTATGTTTAAACTTGCACAATGTTTTATTTATCTATGGTAAATGCCCTTATTGTACGAGAAAATAATTTAATATATAAATACACAAAGAATGGAAAACATTCCAGTACACAACAGATAAATGAGTAGAAAATACCCGTGTACAAAATGGGACGTTCCCAATTCCAGTGTGGTGCTATTTTTACCATCTTATACTTTACACAGCTCTGTGCCTAACGTGAATTAAATAGGAAAGCAAACATAGCAGATTATTCATGAACTGTGCGATATGTGTATGGCTTGTTGTACATTCTTAATTTTTAAGTTAAATGTCAAAAGTATATGCATTGGTTATAAACAATGCACATTACACGAAATAAGGAAAATGTGATCAATTGACAATTCAGATATGTCGACATACAGTACATGTAGAAAACATGTGAAATAAGCCGCGTTTATAATAAATCGTCAAAAAATGGGGAAAATGACGCAATAAGTATGTCCTTTTATGACGCCATCAATCAGCTGATTCATTACACGGATGGCGAAAAATCATGTCATATGACAAGATTTAAAGGTTGAAGGTCGTATAATTTTGAAGCTTAAGTTTTGTCGACTTTGTTTCTTATGAAAAATCATTCAGTGGTAAAGTAAATATAAATAAAAAATAACAAAACAAAAAACGTGTAATTTTATATTTTATTTCAACATTTCTTTTGGTGAATATGTCATATATATATTTTTCTGCAAAATATGCATATTTTCTTCCAATGGGTGACCTTAAAATTCGATCAATGAACCAAACAATATCGACCTAATTTTAGCGCATATCGCATGACGTCATTTAAAAAGTAGTCCGTGCACGCGACAGGTTTATTCCACAGTGTTGCATACAAGCAAGTATATTCCACAACGTGTTATACCGTCACTGTCGCGGTGAAAATGGGATAAATGTCATGAATGAGTTCTTGTTAATTTTAGTAAAGTTTCGCTACCACATGTAAAAACATGATGTTTACTTTATTAAAACAAAATATCTCATCACTCTGAAAGTTACACGTGTGTGAGTTATGATGGACATATATAAAAAACGCCAGACTTACGATATTGTGTTTAGTAATCTGTTTGTATTACAGATAGATATTACCAATAAGATTTTGTTCACTGGCCTGATATCGGGCTTAACATAGGCTCAAGACAATAAGCTTAAATTGTGTTAGCAGAAGATTATATTTATAATACATTATCTTCTTAATAGACAAGACAAGACAAGACAAACATTTTATTCGAGATCGGTACAGAGTACATAATCTAGAAAATAATGTGATTAAATACAATAAATCAGTGGTCAGTTTGTTTAGGTAATGTTTTTAGGTAATGTTTTTAACCAAAAAGCAAATATTGATTCAAATACAGTGTACAGACTACGTAACATACACGTGGAGAGTGATGTACATGTATTACACGGTAACAGATTGTCTGATATCTAGTGCATATTTTATATAGTTTGCAACATTTTTAAGAACAGTTCGTTTACAGATCCCATTAGCGAATTGAATTTATATACTGAAGGTCTAACGTAAAATTTTCTATCAAGGAATCTTCTCCTTACAGTAATGTAACATGGACAAATACATATAAAATGGTGCACGTCTTCTAGATCGCGACTACCACAATACAAACAGTATCTTTCGTTTCTTGGTATATTACTAGAGCCATAACGGCCCGTATGAATTCTTAATGAGTGTGCACAAATCCTAAAGCGTGTAACTAATTTCCTCAGGTTAACAGGCAATATATCAAGGTATTTTTCATAGGCAAAGTTAGTTTTGTAATGAGCGTAATCTGTTAGAAACATGGGACATTACCATATCTTATAATGCTTAACATGTATTTAAACATGTATTTTTGCTATTTCTATTTTTCTTTCAAAGAAAAGTATGTTAATTTCATTTACTTTCTTTCATAAATATTTACAAATTATCAAAGAAGAGAAGCTGAATTAATTACTAGTTTTAGTTTCCCCCAACATAGAAGTTGCCGGTTTAATTTTTACTTCTACAACAGCAGTTGCTTACTATTATATACAAAAGTAAAAATGTGCATTTAATTGAGCTGCATACACATATATATATATGTATATATATATATATAATATATATATATATAAATTATAAGATGGCTTCCACACGTTTAATCACAACTGAAGACGACATACGTAGAGTATTAGTTTGTTTGTTTCTTAACTGATGTATTGGCCTCTTATATAAGAATCGACAGACTATTTTATCGGCATGTATGAGTATGATTGAACTTCAATGCAATTTTTTTTGGTGTTTTTCGTATTCATTTTTTATTCTTTTTACATCGATCTAAATATTTAGTCATTAAATAATGTACGTGTACGGTGTTCTCAGGAATATCGATGAAAAACACAATAAAAATGCATAAATCATACCTGATGCGATTAGAACAACCGCACATAATACCAAAAGCTTGTCCATCGTTTTTCTTTGTTCAACGCAACAAAATACATGAATACATGCATTAATGAAAAGTATATATCGCGGACTTTGTTTTATAACTTCGCATTAAATGCACTGCTTTGGCCTATGAAATGTTCATCAATTTTCTGTGATGCGTGTAACGAAAACACATTCCTTTAAATAACAAACTGGATATAATCAATAAAGTTGTAGGTTGCAAAGCAATACGATCATAAAAACACTAGATAATTTAATCGCCTACGTCTTTTATATTCGTACACATAAATGTTGACACCAATTAATGTTAACGTTGAGTGTTTTCTTTCACGCAGATGTGCACGACTTTAGGTTATAAGTAATAGGTTTCCAAATTCTTATCGAAAGTAAAACGACAGCTATGCGCGGTTAATGTGGTCGTTAAATTTATTTTTGTTTTCACAACTTTGCGTTTAAATCGGCACACGTTTTTGTATTTTATTGACTAGAATCCAATGCTATGCGTTTAAGTTTATGAGAACAAGTGTTATTATATTAATGCTAATTGAAATACATAGTTGGTGGCGCTATAATACAAAGTTGTAAATATACACGAATTCTAGAACATATGCCCGTCGTTTGATGAAATATGCTGTGTGTGTAAAACCGTTTATATAACTTGGAAGTATAAAGTGGTTTTAGCTCCCACTCGAAAGAGGTTAGTAGAGCATTACATTTGCTTTGATTTTCATGTTAGGTAGAATTAATTTAGAGACAGATAACCATTTCATGGAAGGCACGAGCTTTTCAACAGTCACGTGTGTCTCTTAAATTTTCATAAAGTACGCAAACTTTCTAGCATACGTTCAATTTCATAGTTTCGTAAAACTACATTCTTGCCGTAAAGGTTCCAAAAAGTCTCCCGAAAATGTCTCTGATTTGTCGTGCATGTAAGTGTAATGTATGACGTGTTTATTACAAAGAAACTGTAGATTTAAGTATGCAAGTATATTATCATGATTATTATGACATTTAGTAAAATGCTAGAAAACCTTCTTTTACTTCATTTACCCTACTGTATCAGTGAACAGATATATTCTTTCACCTCGAATGAAGTGAACATACACCACTGTGGTCAGAATTGTGGTCGAAAAAAAAACCCGTCGCAGTTAGTACAAACCCATATAATAAACGAAAAGTAAGCCATGACTAACCGAACTTCTTTACATAATGTCGTATTTTTGAACATGTCATAACATGTATTTATTAATAAATATATATCATAAGACATAGTCTAAACACTTCTAATAGCCATAACAAGAGTAGAGACAACATAATTCCTTCCACGGTATCATAGAACACAAAATCTATCGCTCTACCTTAACACCATTTCAAGATAAAATCTTGAGACGATATATTGTTAAGAGATGTTTTCCTCCGAATAATCGATAGCAGGCTTTTAACGCGCTTTAATATTGTACAAATTGTTATTGGTGGTTTGAAACCGAGCGATGATTTTTTTTAAATATTTTGATCGTTGCTTTTTAAACTAATGACTAATTTAAACACGTCTTGTGTATTGTAAGCTATTACATTATCATATTAGATATACATTACATATTTTAGATACATTTTTTATTCAGTAAATTTGTGAACAAGTGCCTTTAAAACATTTTGGCCAAACTTGTGGAATATATATACCTCTAAATTTAATGTTTTTCTTATGTGTATATTATCCATTTGTATTGTTTTCACTAACGTATGCCACCAATGCACACTTGGTTGTGTAATGAATGGCGTCGAACCAAGTTTAATTGTAGTTAACGGTTTACGTGTACATTAACAAAAACTATGTGCTTTCACGAAATTAGCGTAATCCCATATGTAAAGTCATAAGCGAATTAAAGTTTGCGTAACAGAACAGAAATACTGACAAAGACAATTACTTTTAATATAAGTTTAAGTATTAAAAACTTGATAAATTACAGATCATACAAGTATAATGTGTAAGATACATGCATACTGTTTAAGCAAGGGCTTTAACAAAGGTATAATTTAAGACTTTTCTAACGAAACACTAATACGTTTTCCTAATATAGCGATTATTCATTAAATAATTGCGTAAACAAATTGGAATTATGAATAGGTAGATGATCTCTTAACATCCAATTTTAAGTATATTTAAATTGATAAATCAATTATATTTAATAGAGCAATATCACTCTTAAACAAATATATGCAAATACCTTCACACAAATCAAATACTCAACAAAAACCATTTCACATAAATAATGAAATACATAAATATTTGGGTTTACACCATTAGGGTTATCAACAAGCAACAAAGTAGCCCACACGCAAGGTCATCATTTCTTTTTAATATAGCCCTATACATTCATCTGTTCATTTTTTCTTAGTGTTTAGTGTTAGTAATTTACATCATAGATGAGAACTTGTTGACATTGAAAAACGAATTTTTAATTTTATACTTAATTTTCAAATCACCATAACGCGTACATATACATTAGAATTGATATTCTAATTCAACAATGATACTGTTACAAAGTTTGCATTTCCTGTTTTGTCTCGCAATGTTATTGTATCTACCAGTTTCAATTTATAATGAGTGAGCACTTAGTCTAAAACTGTTCATAGCTTTTCTATGGCAATCATTATCAACACAGTCAATATATTTATCAAATGTATAAATATTGTTTTCATTTAACGTAATAATCCTATTACTTTTTTGCGAATTTATTTTATCAGACCATGACTGGACGTATTGATCTCGAAGTCGTTGTTTGAGTTTTGATAATGGTATGTTAAGTTAACGTTCTCATGTTATATATAGCTAACTCTAAATTGTCAATAAGGTTATAAATTAGCATTCGCATAGCATATTTTTTAGTTTTAGCGCCGTTATACCTGTGATGTTCTTATCATGCATAGATCTTATGAGTGAGTTCATAATTTTGCACAAAAATTCAAAAGCCCCCTCTATTCATAGATAACAGAAAATAGGAAACCGCCTAGTTTGCGTTAGACATCTGGATTGAATGAAATTAGTTAATAAGAGCCATCCCGAGAAGAGAAATTATGAATAGAGCAACCATAATTTAACCATCATTTAACAAAACAACTCATAAAAGTCATTTACACGTTTGACACGATTCATAGACACTATGTTTGAATAGTAAACTATTTTCTCAAAGGCTTTAAAACAAGCGTGTGCTGATAGGAATTGTTCTCCTGAATGTATTCATGGATTTGCATTAGTTCTATAATTGTTTCAACATTAGGTTATCGTATATGTTGACTTATCATAAAGCGTGTTTGATGTTCTTTTTTATTATGACATAAATGATTGGAAATATACACTAAAGGACTATCTTGGATATCCCCCCGATCACTGGGATTTAAGTCGTCCGTTTACATATGGCGCACAAGGCAGCCACGGCACATTGACTTATTTCCCTCACAGGTACCTTTTTATACACCTGGGTGGAGGGGAGCAAGCGTGGGATTATTTTTTCATCGGAGGGAATCAACCAGGGACCTTCTGATCCCTAGACCCGCATCTTACCACTAGACCATTCTCCCCACGAGGTCGTTGCGGGTTATCAACACATCTAGGCGATTGTTCTATATCCACACATACATGTATATAAAAATCTTAGTCGATTACCCTCTAGGTAAAAGAACAACTTCTCGCAACCGTATTTACCATACCAATATGTTCAAAGACGTGCAACGTTGCAATTATTTGAAATATTCTGTTTGAAGAATAAAAAGAATATCTTTCAGTCTTCTTGCAAGCCTGTACATTTATTTATAAAAGCAACCTCATTTATAATAAATATCAAGCTTGAATGTTCTCGCTCACTTAAGAGAGTGTATTACCGTACTTTCGTGTTAACCAAACATCGGTGTTGAACACATAGGCACGTTTGCAATTTATTTACAACCAAAGTGCCTTGAACTGGTACACATAAAGAAAACATAATCACAATCATTGTCTTCAGCATCATCATCATCATCATGATCATCATCATCATGATCATCATCAACGTCATCATCATCATCATCATCATAATCATCATCATCATCTTCATCATTATCATCATCATCATCATCATCATCATCATCATCATCATCATCATCATCATCATCATCATCATCATCATCATCATCATCATCATCATCATCATCATCATCATCATCATCATCATCATCATCATCATCATCGTCATCATCATCATCATAATCCTCCTCCTCCTCCTCCTCTTCCTCTTCCTCCTCCTTCTCCTTCTCCTCCTTCTCCTCCTCCTCCTCCTCCTCATCATCATCATCACCATCATCATCATCATCAGCAGCAGCAGCATCCACATCATCATCATCATCATCATCATTCACATCCCACATCATCATCATCATTATCATCATCATCACCACCACCACCATCATATCATCATAATCATCATCATTCTTCATCATTATCATCATCTTCTTCTTCTTCTTGTCTTCTACTTCACAATCATCATTATCATCATCATTATCATCATCATCCTCATCCTCATCTACATCATCGTCATCATTGGCATCATCATCGTCGTCATCATTATTATCAGCACGATCACCACCATCACGATAATCATTAGTAGTAGTAGTAGAAGTAGTAGAAGTAGTAGTAGTAGAAGTAGTAGTAGTAGTAGTAGTAGTAGTAGTAGTAGTAGTAGTAGTAGTAGTAGTAGTAGTAGTAGTAGTAGTAGTAGTAGTAGTAGTAGTAGTAGTAGTAGTAGTAGTAGTAGTGGTAGTAGTAGTAGTACTGGTAGTAGTAGTAGTAGTAGTAGAAGTAGTAGTAGTAGTAGTAGTAGTAGTAGTAGTAGTAGTAGTAGTAGTAGTAGTAGTAGTAGTAGTAGTAGTAGTAGTAGTAGTAGTAGTAGTAGTAGTAGTAGTAGTAGTAGTAGTAGTAATAGTAGTAGTATTAGTAGTAGTTGTTGTTGTTGAAGTAGTAGTATTATCATTATTATTTTAATCATAAGTCGGTCATCATCATCATCAGTTGGTCAAGGTCATCATCATCATTAACCATAGTTAATCGTATTAAATAATTACACATTAGTTTCTTTTATTTTTATCATTTAACCATAAAACTTTCAGAGATTTTTCATCGATAAAGACAAGTTAGACATTAAATTTTATCTTTGCGTTTGCAAGCTGTTTATTACCACGTGTTGTCAATATTCTCTGCTCATAAAATCATATATTTTCAACGATTCCTGAAAATAGGTGACTCATCAGGTATCCAGGTAAACGGGGGTATTTTCCGCATATAATACAGTTATATGGTTGAATTTATTTTGAGCTTGTATTTCCATCTATTTTTCCGAATTTGATATTCGAACAGTAACAGTTACTGGAATGCGGTGCCTAGCATGCAAGCTTATTGAGTTATAAGTAGCGTTAACTGTTTATAAAGTTAGTTTTAAGTATTGCCAACTCTTACTCTGTATTTAATTAGCCCTGACATTCGAAAGTGCTTAAATTTGTCAGTACGCAAATGCTTGACATGCATGCTTCTCTTGAAAGGCGTGCCAGACGCCAGTTGATGTCAAGGCATTTCTAAATGATATTGGATTATTAGACATACATTGACAAAAAAATTGGTAATTATGCACATCACATATATGATCTCTGTATTGCGGTTCTTGTGTCAAACTCGATGCTTCGAGAATAAAATACTGAACACGAAAATTAAAATGCTTATCAGACATCAATTAGTTTTCATATAATTGTCAACAACTGTTTGCTTTCGCCTTAACACCTCATTTAATACCCATTTATGAAATCATATAATATTGTCAATGTACGCAGTTTACTACAGCCTAAACAATACACGATATGAGGTTGAGTTCAGCTCAGGGCACGTTCTAATTTTTACGATTCGCCAAGAAGCTATGTAAATCGAGTGTTGCCAATTGTTTAAAGTGACTTGTTCACAGATTTTGGCTTGGTCTGAAATTTGTCATTTTATGCTTTCAATTCATGAATGTAAAAATCGGAACTAAACAGCTCCTGTATAAAACAGGAATAAAATTAAAGACAAAACAGATATCCTCACATGGGTTCGAACCACTGACTCTTGGAGTGAAGGTCTAACGCTTAAAAATACTCGGTAATCCGTGCCTCAATATGTGGTGAGAATACTTTCATTCTTTAAATAAGCAATCCTAGTAATGCCATACAATGCAACGATAACAACAGAGGTTATTCAATTATTCAATCGTTTCGCAATTAAAACGCTGAACAATTTTCAGGTTTTTAAATCGTAAAACGATGCATATAAGACACTTCTTAGTAAAATTCTAGTTTATGCGGAACGTGTCGTCCATAATTAGCCTGTGCGGAATGCTCAGGCTATTCCGGGACGACTTTACTGGATATTATTAGCATGATAAATGTTCAGTTTCATTGATTCATCGCAAATAACATAATTACAACTAAAATTTGCAAATCTTAAACAATATTTTTTAATTTTGTCCATTTACCAATCTATGAACAGGTCATTTTAACTACCAAACGCCAGGAACTAATGATAGGAAACCAGAGTAAGTAACGATCTCTCTTACATCAGAACTGGCTTGCCATTAATCGAGAGGGATGACACTTCAAAACAACAAACGCATTTTGTATGCGCAAAAATATAATATAATTTTTACACAGCAATATATTCTGGACGTCAGACTAAACATTTGTATACGCAAAAATGAACGTCAGGCTACTGTTTGATTACGTACAATTCACCCTTCAACACTTTACAGATATTGCCTTTAGAACTATGGCTTCTTTGTTATTTTCAAACAATTATTAAAACCACCTTTTTTATAGTCATGAGCACATTATCAACTGAATAAACCGAACAATTTTAGCCGCAGGTGTGTTCGATATACCCTCCACATCAATGTTGATTGTTTATTGGAACAGAGCCAATCTTCACAAGAAATGTCTTCATATCTTCTGAGAAAACAGACCCATAAACCAGCAAAGATATTAAAGGTGCCGTCTCGTTGTCAGAGGTAGTGGTTATTCATACTTCTGTGTACTCACACACCGATATATTTTGACTTAAATCCGCAAACTACGTATTTGATAGGCACATTATTGTTTTGACTATGACAGTTCCGTTAAAAAATCACAACTACAACGTTTTAAGAGCATGACTGAGTCAACGGGCAGAGGGCTTAATGTTTCAATACCTGATTAAACCATGTTTCAATAGAAAATTCATATATGCTCCAACATGTAAGTTCACACGTTTTTTGGAATAAAACGGCTCTTAATAAACATATTCGAAAATTGAAAAAAAATATTCAAAATTTAATATGTACTGCGTGAAAATGGTGTGCCATACAAATATATTCCAATCGATACATTAGTATCCATGCGGAACACATTGCGTAATAATTAATTTAAAATCGTAATATAAGTTTTACTTCACTCGCGAACATGCAAAGCGGTCCGTTGTTTTGTATAATGTTATTTTGTTGAAACTTTGTGTAAGGCAGTCTGTGTATTAAACACTGTGTAGAGATTTGAGCTTCAAACTTAATATTGCAGATGCTCTAGGCGACTTTCCATCGATACACTACTTTAAATATGTTCAACGTTTACCTATAATCTAGCCGAATATGTGTATCGCAGTAATTGAAGCACACGTTCCTATTTTGTTATAGCACATTTCGGAAACCCCGCTTCTTGAACACTTATGTTGCTAAGCAACATATTGCGCAATACATAGATACCAACACACGTATGAAATGAGTGACTCAGTTTCCATGGCAAATGTTTGGTAGGTAAACGAGCGTCGGATATATTCAAGCCATGCGTTTCTTGGGCTTCGCAAAAGTTAAATCAGTATCACTACTACGTCTTATGCGTATAGTGTAACACAAACGATGTTCCATCTGAAACGAAAAATGTTACTGTACGTGCTTTATTTAGTTTTTCTTGACACTGTTTCGACATCAAGAAACACTCGAAGATTGGATAGACTTGAAGACGATGTACTCAAGATTCGGAACGATATCATTGGAGACTTAAAAAACGAACTGAGTGATTTACGTAAGGATCTGAAAGAAGAAACAGATTTAATAAGAGGGGACATTTCTACGCTTTTTAAAATGTTATCGGAATCATCAGGGCAGGTTGATAGACACAAAATTGAAGAAGTGTCTCAAGCGCCGCAAGGTTCATGTAATTGTGGAGCTATTTTTAGTCTATATGACAATATATTGAATGCCTTTAAACGAGAAAAATCCGAGAACGTTATGGTTCGAAAAGCATTTAACGAAATGAGAAAACAACATGAAGACTTTGATTCCAGATTAAAGGGTGCTGAAATGAAATTACGATCGGACATACACAAAAACAAAAATGAGACTAACGCGGACATTACTGCGACACAGAAACTTCTTCACACTATCCAGAGTGACACGCGTGCATACTGCGACGACCGGTTAATGCATTTAAATGAGTCATTGACGAATCGCTCTTTGAATACTTTACAGGAAATATCTCGGATAACATCAGATATTGCAAATCTTAAAACGTCAAATGAAATTTTGAAGAACGTAAGTGGTGAACTGATATGGCGTTGTGACGGTGTGGCATTGAGTGGTGAATATATAATAAATCCATATGGTATGAAGGTTTATTGTGATGTGGACTCGGAAAACAAGGGATGGATAGTTATTCAGAGGAGAATGGACGGATCGGTTGATTTCAATCGCAGTTGGGCCGATTACAAAGCTGGCTTCGGCAACTTGAAAGGCGAATTCTGGTTGGGAAACGAAATTATCTACAAGCTGACTAAGGACAAACCTAAAGAGCTGAGAATTGATATGGAGATGTTCAATGGAAAGAAGCGATATGCGCTGTATTCTAAGTTCAATGTTTCATCTGAATCTGAGAAATATCAGCTCTATGCGGAAGGATACACTGGTGACGCAGGAGATGGTATAATATCAGGTGATCACGTCGGTCAGTCGTTTTCAACTTTCGATGCCGATAATGACCCGCTTGAAGTTTGTTGTGCATGCCGTTACGGAGGTTGGTGGTATCATTACGCGTGTTTCGTCGTAAATCTAAACGGAAAATACATTAAAGAAAATGAGACAGTTCCAATTCATTATGGAATTCATTGGCACCCGATCACTTGGTATATTTACTCTTTGAAATTTGTGCAAATAAAAATACACTAAAATGCACTTTTGTACATAGCCTGATACAAAGGTCAATAAGTAAACAGTACACTTGTCATTCGTGTTTTGCCTACGCAAATGATGGTACTTAACATTTACAATTAAACGTATTTACACAATTTAAATTATGTGTGCTGTTTAAAAATAAACATTAATTCATGTTAACTGTATAAACATGTACAGAACATAAGCTCGACATTTTACCTATGGTGAAACAAATCGTGTAAAATAGTTAATAAAAACTCAATTATAACTATATTGTGCTGCATCACTTATTATTGTCAGTAAATCTGACTTATCACGCGATCATTTTTTAATTACGCACAGCCACCGTCTCTTTTTATCAAACACTGAAAGTGGACAAAATTAACAACTCCGCCAAAACATTAGATTTATCAGATAGTGTCAGACCACTCAGTTGTTGCAAACTGTGAATTATTTTAATGATGTATTTATGTGTTGATTTATTATCTTGTAATAAAACATAAACAACTATTCGATGTAACAGTAACGAATCGTTCGCATAATGCACGTTTTATAAATCCTGAGCATGTGATATACATGCCGACAAAAGATATATGATAACAGTTTTTAAAACACAATTATAACTTTATTATGCTGCATCACTTATTGTGGTCAGTAAATCTGGCTTATCACGCGATCAATTTTTAATTACGCACAGCCACCGTCCCCTTTGATCAAACACAGAAAGGGGACAAAACACAAAACTGCGCCAACACTTAGATTTATCAGAAATTGTCAGACCACTCAGTTGTTGCAAACTGTGAATTCGTTTAATGATGTATGTATGTATGTGTTTATTTCTTGTCTTATAATCAAACATAAGAAACGTATCCGATGTAACAGTAACGAATCGTTCGCATAATGCACGTTTTATCAATCCTGAGCATGTGATATACATGCCGACACAATAATATATATGATAACAGTTTTTAAAACATGCGTGTTTAATGTTTGTGTTGAAAGAAGTATAATGTATAGCACTGTGACAACATATGATCAGAATGACAGGTCTGAATTAAATATAACGGTAATAATTTACTTGCTACGTAGATACCTCAAAACGTGTTTATACAACGGAAATATTGAATGAATGCCCTTACGTTAATGAAAACCTCTGCCAACATTACAACATTAGACAGTGTGTCTATACCTTAGTGTAGCATTGATGCAATGAATTTGTTATATGCTTAAAAATACTATCTGTAGACCATCCTTTCCGTGTAATAACAAATGATATCGCTTGCAATTATTACAGCCAAGACATTCCCATCTGTTGTAAAAAACATTTAAAAATATAAAATCAGTTACAGTCGATGTATCTGTCACGAATCCTAACCAGGATATGACCACTTACCAGCTAATTGGATACGTGCTGTTAACTCGCCACTTCCTCAATCTAGAAAATAAACCCACCTGTCTCTCTATGTGAATGCATTAATGTTGAACTGAACATTGTTAAAGGTCTGGACTACTTTATCACTTGCCCAGTGTGCATGGGTTGTTGTCTCATAAAAGTGCATGTATATTTGTAACAAAAGCCTTATTGGTAAATCGTATGTTTTCTGTTATTTTTCGTTTAGTGTCAATATTGCTTTGTATGTAATACAACTGGTTTCCTTAGTATTATAAAATGATCTTTTTGTATTGAGTAAATGTAATTTTCTTCACGAATGATTTGTTTAAAATGCGTGTTATAATATATGTATATGTAGACAATAAAATATTTGCGCAAAATCTGAGGGTACCTTCTACTGCTGATAACTCCTGAGCAAAACCTTTATATTGAAAGATACGCATTTGAAATAACGATTTCCTCCGATATTTTATGTAAGTCCAAATGCGTCTCATAATAATAATGATAATGATAATCTCCATGCTTCCCATGAGTTCACCTACTGCACACGTGTATGCTTAGCGTTGGTAGTTAGTTGTGATTTTCACGAAATATCTGATACCGACAAGCAACTGTTTCATGTCAAGTGTTTTAGATAAACGATAATATCGCCACATCGCATCATATCAATAATGGTGGTGAGAGTATGTCCATTAACGGGAGGCGAAAAATGGGAGGCGGAAAACTACAACGGGCGAGGCATGGTCAGGGGTGATAACCCAAAAAAAGGGTTAGGATAAGGGTTAGGGTTAGGGGTCGGTTTAGGGTTAGGGTTGGGTTTAGGCTAACCCAAACCCTAACCCGACCCCTAACACTAACCCAAACCCTAACCCTCTAACCCCCCCTTGCGTAATACCATACCATGCCTCGCCCGTTGTAGTTTTCCGCCTCCCTTAATACCTTATTCAAAACTCAACTTATCCCGAGCTGATAACTTCCTTTTACCGTTATTCGGTCGTCGCAGTTTTCTTATCCTTGTTTTCCCCAAATTCAATTGGCGATGGAATGTGCGAAAAATTTCTCGCCATATACCCAAACGAATTAATCATTATATTTCTTTAGCAAATGTTAGAGAAATTGCATACAACCTTGACTAGATAATTATCTTTCTCGAGATGAGTGAGTATATCGCAAAGGATGAACACTGTTCCTCACCATTTTGCGCATAATTGTTCAAACGATACACACATTTTCGACCTTTAACAATTGCAAGTAAATATGTCGGAATCGGTGTTGTTCTCCTATTAACATGCTCGTTACGAATAACCTTCGTGTACTTGTTGTGTTGTTAGTTTAATTACTCTACCCTGATAAACAAGAAAGATTCACTTTTATGAGATGTACACATTCAAAATTTATGTTTAAGTATTAATAAACCAATGTCAATTGTATATGTATAATGTGATATGTGCGCACTTACTTTAAACACAGTACATTAATGTCGCCGCTTTTTGAGTCAATTATCGGTCTTTCACTCTTGGGATTAGAATGGGCTATTGATAAACGCATATCTGACTATAAGATTGCTCAATCATGGACGTTTGTGTGTTCATGGTTGAAAAGGTGGTAACACTAACAAATAAAAATACACTGCCATTCTTAACCAAACAGTGGCATTTAACTTGGCGTCTTCATTAAAGAGTATTAGCATATAAACTAAAACTTTTAGTTATCATGATTTCATACCGTTTTCGGTTTTAAATATGTTCGTTTTTGAAAATAATTTGGCAATATTATTTATAGCATTTTATTTCATTTGACAAGTACACATTTTATCAAAAATACACAATATAATAGGTATAAGAACAGGATTAAAGTAATAATAATTATGTTTAAATATTACCTCGAGGAGAAACACTGTATACTTATTTTAGTTTAAATATTATCTTGATGAGAACCACTGTATACTTATTACAAGTATAAAATTATAAGTATACAGTGTTTGTCCTCGAGGTAATATGTAAACATCATTTGCAGTGGGTAAAGTAATAAAATATAACTTAGGTTATGCCAGAAATAGGCAATATGAGTTATACATATGCAAATGTTATATAAAAATTAGAACGAAGGATTGTTGATGCAAGGACTTTGGCATCAACTAACCAACAACTACTCATTATCGGATTATTAAGAAAATCGCCGGGACTCTTTAAATTATAAATTGAAAAAAAACATGCAGACACATTAAAGAGATTAAAATTTCGCCAATACATTTCTTGGCGATGAGCAGATTATCGACCTCAACATCGCTTATTACTCTGGAGATAATGTTCATTAATGTTGTGAACAGTGCGTTATAATTATGACATACGAAAGATAAGTGGTAATTAAATTCATTATAAATTATCTACAAGCTGACTAAGGACAAACCTAAAGAGCTGAGAATTGATATGGAGATGTTCAATGGAAAGAAGCGATATGCGCTGTATTCTAAGTTCAATGTTTCATCTGAATCTGAGAAATATCAGCTCTATGCGGAAGGATACACTGGTGACGCAGGAGATGGTATAATATCAGGTGATCACGTCGGTCAGTCGTTTTCAACTTTCGATGCCGATAATGACCCGCTTGAAGTTTGTTGTGCATGCCGTTACGGAGGTTGGTGGTATCATTACGCGTGTTTCGTCGTAAATCTAAACGGAAAATACATTAAAGAAAATGAGACAGTTCCAATTCATTATGGAATTCATTGGCACCCGATCACTTGGTATATTTACTCTTTGAAATTTGTGCAAATAAAAATACACTAAAATGCACTTTTGTACATAGCCTGATACAAAGGTCAATAAGTAAACAGTACACTTGTCATTCGTGTTTTGCCTACGCAAATGATGGTACTTAACATTTACAATTAAACGTATTTACACAATTTAAATTATGTGTGCTGTTTAAAAATAAACATTAATTCATGTTAACTGTATAAACATGTACAGAACATAAGCTCGACATTTTACCTATGGTGAAACAAATCGTGTAAAATAGTTAATAAAAACTCAATTATAACTATATTGTGCTGCATCACTTATTATTGTCAGTAAATCTGACTTATCACGCGATCATTTTTTAATTACGCACAGCCACCGTCTCTTTTTATCAAACACCGAAAGTGGACAAAATTAACAACTCCGCCAAAACATTAGATTTATCAGATAGTGTCAGACCACTCAGTTGTTGCAAACTGTGAATTATTTTAATGATGTATTTATGTGTTGATTTATTATCTTGTAATAAAACATAAACAACTATTCGATGTAACAGTAACGAATCGTTCGCATAATGCACGTTTTATAAATCCTGAGCATGTGATATACATGCCGACAAAAGATATATGATAACAGTTTTTAAAACACAATTATAACTTTATTATGCTGCATCACTTATTGTGGTCAGTAAATCTGGCTTATCACGCGATCAATTTTTAATTACGCACAGCCACCGTCCCCTTTGATCAAACACAGAAAGGGGACAAAACACAAAACTGCGCCAACACTTAGATTTATCAGAAATTGTCAGACCACTCAGTTGTTGCAAACTGTGAATTCGTTTAATGATGTATGTATGTATGTGTTTATTTCTTGTCTTATAATCAAACATAAGAAACGTATCCGATGTAACAGTAACGAATCGTTCGCATAATGCACGTTTTATCAATCCTGAGCATGTGATATACATGCCGACACAATAATATATATGATAACAGTTTTTAAAACATGCGTGTTTAATGTTTGTGTTGAAAGAAGTATAATGTATAGCACTGTGACAACATATGATCAGAATGACAGGTCTGAATTAAATATAACGGTAATAATTTACTTGCTACGTAGATACCTCAAAACGTGTTTATACAACGGAAATATTGAATGAATGCCCTTACGTTAATGAAAACCTCTGCCAACATTACAACATTAGACAGTGTGTCTATACCTTAGTGTAGCATTGATGCAATGAATTTGTTATATGCTTAAAAATACTATCTGTAGACCATCCTTTCCGTGTAATAACAAATGATATCGCTTGCAATTATTACAGCCAAGACATTCCCATCTGTTGTAAAAAACATTTAAAAATATAAAATCAGTTACAGTCGATGTATCTGTCACGAATCCTAACCAGGATATGACCACTTACCAGCTAATTGGATACGTGCTGTTAACTCGCCACTTCCTCAATCTAGAAAATAAACCCACCTGTCTCTCTATGTGAATGCATTAATGTTGAACTGAACATTGTTAAAGGTCTGGACTACTTTATCACTTGCCCAGTGTGCATGGGTTGTTGTCTCATAAAAGTGCATGTATATTTGTAACAAAAGCCTTATTGGTAAATCGTATGTTTTCTGTTATTTTTCGTTTAGTGTCAATATTGCTTTGTATGTAATACAACTGGTTTCCTTAGTATTATAAAATGATCTTTTTGTATTGAGTAAATGTAATTTTCTTCACGAATGATTTGTTTAAAATGCGTGT
This sequence comes from Dreissena polymorpha, assembly GCF_020536995.1. Taxonomy (NCBI): domain Eukaryota; kingdom Metazoa; phylum Mollusca; class Bivalvia; order Myida; family Dreissenidae; genus Dreissena; species Dreissena polymorpha. The sequence continues at coordinate 11,579,304 of NC_068361.1, forward strand.
TATAATATATGTATATGTAGACAATAAAATATTTGCGCAAAATCTGAGGGTACCTTCTACTGCTGATAACTCCTGAGCAAAACCTTTATATTGAAAGATACGCATTTGAAATAACGATTTCCTCCGATATTTTATGTAAGTCCAAATGCGTCTCATAATAATAATGATAATGATAATCTCCATGCTTCCCATGAGTTCACCTACTGCACACGTGTATGCTTAGCGTTGGTAGTTAGTTGTGATTTTCACGAAATATCTGATACCGACAAGCAACTGTTTCATGTCAAGTGTTTTAGATAAACGATAATATCGCCACATCGCATCATATCAATAATGGTGGTGAGAGTATGTCCATTAACGGGAGGCGAAAAATGGGAGGCGGAAAACTACAACGGGCGAGGCATGGTCAGGGGTGATAACCCAAAAAAAGGGTTAGGATAAGGGTTAGGGTTAGGGGTCGGTTTAGGGTTAGGGTTGGGTTTAGGCTAACCCAAACCCTAACCCGACCCCTAACACTAACCCAAACCCTAACCCTCTAACCCCCCCTTGCGTAATACCATACCATGCCTCGCCCGTTGTAGTTTTCCGCCTCCCTTAATACCTTATTCAAAACTCAACTTATCCCGAGCTGATAACTTCCTTTTACCGTTATTCGGTCGTCGCAGTTTTCTTATCCTTGTTTTCCCCAAATTCAATTGGCGATGGAATGTGCGAAAAATTTCTCGCCATATACCCAAACGAATTAATCATTATATTTCTTTAGCAAATGTTAGAGAAATTGCATACAACCTTGACTAGATAATTATCTTTCTCGAGATGAGTGAGTATATCGCAAAGGATGAACACTGTTCCTCACCATTTTGCGCATAATTGTTCAAACGATACACACATTTTCGACCTTTAACAATTGCAAGTAAATATGTCGGAATCGGTGTTGTTCTCCTATTAACATGCTCGTTACGAATAACCTTCGTGTACTTGTTGTGTTGTTAGTTTAATTACTCTACCCTGATAAACAAGAAAGATTCACTTTTATGAGATGTACACATTCAAAATTTATGTTTAAGTATTAATAAACCAATGTCAATTGTATATGTATAATGTGATATGTGCGCACTTACTTTAAACACAGTACATTAATGTCGCCGCTTTTTGAGTCAATTATCGGTCTTTCACTCTTGGGATTAGAATGGGCTATTGATAAACGCATATCTGACTATAAGATTGCTCAATCATGGACGTTTGTGTGTTCATGGTTGAAAAGGTGGTAACACTAACAAATAAAAATACACTGCCATTCTTAACCAAACAGTGGCATTTAACTTGGCGTCTTCATTAAAGAGTATTAGCATATAAACTAAAACTTTTAGTTATCATGATTTCATACCGTTTTCGGTTTTAAATATGTTCGTTTTTGAAAATAATTTGGCAATATTATTTATAGCATTTTATTTCATTTGACAAGTACACATTTTATCAAAAATACACAATATAATAGGTATAAGAACAGGATTAAAGTAATAATAATTATGTTTAAATATTACCTCGAGGAGAAACACTGTATACTTATTTTAGTTTAAATATTATCTTGATGAGAACCACTGTATACTTATTACAAGTATAAAATTATAAGTATACAGTGTTTGTCCTCGAGGTAATATGTAAACATCATTTGCAGTGGGTAAAGTAATAAAATATAACTTAGGTTATGCCAGAAATAGGCAATATGAGTTATACATATGCAAATGTTATATAAAAATTAGAACGAAGGATTGTTGATGCAAGGACTTTGGCATCAACTAACCAACAACTACTCATTATCGGATTATTAAGAAAATCGCCGGGACTCTTTAAATTATAAATTGAAAAAAAACATGCAGACACATTAAAGAGATTAAAATTTCGCCAATACATTTCTTGGCGATGAGCAGATTATCGACCTCAACATCGCTTATTACTCTGGAGATAATGTTCATTAATGTTGTGAACAGTGCGTTATAATTATGACATACGAAAGATAAGTGGTAATTAAATTCAAAGTCTTTACACGAGCATAGTGGGGGTTCGATGATGTGTCATCTTTCAGAGTATTTCTGCTTAAGAGAAAAAAACACTTATCTCGTTAAAATAGTTGTTTATCAAAATATAATTATATGAATTAAGCTAAAATCTGTATCAAAATGTTCCAGAGAATTTATTCTGGCTAAATACAAACGGTTGCCAACTTCGGGAGCTAATCATTTAACACAATGTAATTAAAAAGGTCAAAGTCAATGTTTATCCGAAAATATGTCAATCACATACGCAAGCTTATAGTTGTATTTGCTCCAACGTGATTCTCGATACAATCTCTGAAATAAGAGAAAATTTTAACAAAATTCAGCTTATTTAATAATGTTATGTCGCCATGTATGATCACTTTTCTCAAAAAGAGGCTTGCTGAATAAAGACCAAAAGCGGTAGAGCACGACAATGTATAGGCAAATGATGCATTTTCTTGCGATGGTTTACGTATATATTTGTATTGTTTATTTTATTGAATTGTTTCTGTTTACGTTAAGGGTTTCATCGTCGTCTGCACGAATAATACAACGATTATTTGAGTCAACTACCCGTGTTTGCATTGCGACCAAAATATGACACGTAATGGATATTTTTGTCAGGCAAGTCTTACGCGTTCTATGAATAATGATTAAGATAAGAAATGTGTAACGACATATTAACGGTTCAGACAGAGGCCGTGTACTAAGACAATAACAATATATCGAATGATACTCCGACAATGTGAGGTTTGAACAGGTAAGTCAATGTTTGCGTCTACAATTGGTCTGTACTGGTGTAAAGATTTCCAGTTTCTATTCATTTTAAACATTGCGGATTTTTCTGACTTGCATACTCTGCATTAATTTAATAAATCTTTTTCATCTACTTGACAAATCTGATCTGGTCTTGGGGAAATAGAAAGTCATTATTAAAGCAAAGATTATTGGCAGGATATACATGGACACGGGTCGCATTCAACATGTCAATAAAGGTACTCAACACTGAAAGATGTCATTTAATCCAATATGGCTTTCACCAATGGAAGGACATGCACGGACATTTAACTCTTCTTTAGATAGTAGGTTATTCAAATATGTTTCCATCATAATAAATGACCACCATCGGAAATGGATGACAAACGTATATGGACTCGCATATTGGCATCTGGCTTGAACTAGATGGAGTTAAAGATACTGACACACTTTGTAAAAGGACAATATTTGATCGTTCTTGACGCAACCACATTTTAAACTTAAAGACTTTGAAATAATTCATAATTGAACCCGATATTTCGGATTTAATATTTCCATTAAATTGTTTCTCAAATATTGTTTGATCGATGATAGATGGTACGAATTTGTACTGCGAAGTTCAAATTATTATAATGGACAGTATTAAAAAAAGGAAAAAAACTCACACATCGGATGATTTTATCGAAAAACTCATCCAGTATTTCACAAATTTGTCATGTTTAGATCTTAATATTTAGGTGTTATGTTCTCTTCCAAAAATGTCATTTGTCTTTTTATTTTGTGTCACATAGGAAAACGGAATATGTTTTAGAAATTTCGACTCATTGGAACTTTGGTATTATAACGAAAAAGAAAAGAACGTTACCTTACCAATAGGTAAAGTACTTATTCATTTACATGTAAACAATCCATAATTTTCTTGCAGCGAACAACATTGCTCAAAATAATAATTAAATTATTAATTTAATTGATCAGGAATGTGCCAAAACACTTGAATTACTGTCTGCAGGTTATGGTTACTTTGACAAAACAAATGTGTTCTATTGGCTGTTTGGACTTGATATTGCAGCAGAGAACATCGGTTTTGATGGATGACCATTCAAGAGACCTTGTCCTGTATCCTTAAAGCGGGTTGCCATTTGAGATTACAAAGAGGCTTAAGCCAAATAGCGAGATGATATTCAAATATGTCTGCAAATCAGTCTCATTTACTGTGTATACATTTTGAACACTGACGATGCAATAGACTGTATCTTGAAAAGCACTATGTGTAACATATGCGCTATATACAAATTGCAAATTGTTTTCCTCAACATTTAGATATTCAAGTAGATTTTACGTACCGAAACAATACATGAGCTATACTTAATAAATTAGCAAGTTAGTTTGTTGCCTTGCGCCTCGCGTTGTCTCAATATGTTGAAACACTTCTATTATAGCACTACGTCGACGGATACAAAAAAATTCGGCTAGCTTCACACGAACATATCGGAATTCAGTGAACGCCGCCACAGTCGATGCGCACTAAATCTCTTATCAACGAAATTCTTTCGGGCTCTTTGCTGCGTTGACAATTTCAACAATTGTTCACAATAAATTAATCAGCCAAAATAGAAATTCTTTTAGTTAAGAAAAAACACATGACTCGAGCAATTGAACGAAAACTGCAAAACGAAAATGGAATTTTCTGTCGAAAATTCTGATCAAGCGGTCAATGTCATTTCGAAAATGGTCGAATGAAATAATGTTACATGGGTAAAAAACAATTGCGGCGTTATTGTACACAAGCCAATAAGATGTGTTTTCTAGTATTGTACGATGTATTATTTTTATTCACAAGACACGCTGATGGTCAAGAATGTACATCGACATTCTTGAATACAAATTGTTTTCCTTCAGAAAGTACAACTTTCGACCGAAAGTTAGCTTCAGTAAAATGGTCTAGTCAGGACTATAAAACATGAATGCTGACGTTATATAGCTAAAATTACAAACGCGATAAATTCTGAAGATTGTTTGATTATCACATTCAGTGTCACTTACAGTGACCTGAAAAACGTTTATACACATCTAACTATACAGGCGCAATACGTAAATCCTGGCAATAAGTAAAACCGGACACCTGTAAAAAGCGTTTGCATTATCGACATCAATAATGGTATCGCATATGTCGATTCACGCGCTTTTATTCGCAACAAATAAGCAGAATCTAGTCAGTATGAATACATTTACCCCTAGTTGTTTCATGTTGACATCTGCAGTATAAACATTCGCATGAAGTGGTTGCAAATTACTCTGCGCATGCGCATTTGTTGAATCAAGTCAATATGTTAATTTAATGCTCATTTGTTCAGCATGGCGATCAGTTAAAAAATCTGTAGAGTTCCCATCGCTTATCAATTAAAATTTATAAATATCAAGATTTCGAATGCATCAAATTCTCTGTGCTTACTAGTTTCCAATAAAATTTCGAATAAAACTATGCGTCGTGTTGAGAGAATTTGAACGATTTTATTTCATTTCAGAGGAGTAAACTCCAACAAATAAATAAATAATGAATTTAAATATCGTGTTCTCCCATTACATTTTCATAATTTGATTTATAAAAGGGCAGTGTAATAGGCAAACATCAAATATATATGTGAATTATGCTTATATTATATATGTTATAAAGCAGTTTATTATTTAGACCGTTAAGAATCATAGTTTTTAATTTATGTATCCAAAATAATTCTTTGCATAAACGGTCTACATTGTTTTTAACAACATCAATAAGAACACAAGAAAAATAAGATAAACTGTAATCATTTTGAGTAGATCCAATATGTTCATGTAAAATAGGATTTATTGAACAGTTTTTATATCAAATGTATGGCTATTCATTCTGCGGGATACATTTTGATTAGTTTGGCCGTCATATTGTTTAAAGCAATTTTTACATGCTATTAGATATATAATATTACGTGAAGTACAAGGGTTATGTGGTAAAATTCATTCGACTGTTACACACTACGGATAAAACGTCGCCATGATTGAAACAAATTAAAATGCATTAATAGAAGAAACTTAACGATGTCAGAGAGTTTAAACTTGTTTTTCTGTTTTCCATTGTACCAAATTGCAAGGTTCAATATTTGGTAAGCTTCATTAGGATGAAGTACACAAGTTCGGCATCTTATAGGCCGGCCCATCTTTCTTTCACAATCCTGTATACATGTATCATAAATTACCTTAAATGCCACTGCTAATGTCTTAATAAATTTTTGTTTTTAAAAATGGATTCTCCTGCATTCGTATATATGTTGATATTTCCTTCAGTAGACGACCTAATATGGAGCGACCCCAAATACTTTGAAATATGAGAGTTAAACCGTAAACGAAAATTGTGCGTGTGAAACGATATAAGTACAATCCATATCATAGTGTAAATAATAGGAGAAACCAGTGCTAGTATTGAATTTTGAATATATGTTAATATTATTGCAGTGTGTGCATCTTCGTCGGTTACATTCACCAGATGTAGTTGAGTATTGTTATAAGACACTGAACATGTCACAGGACTATAACTTAAATTCTTAGGGCGTGTATAGGCCTAAATAAGCTTTACTGAATTAGGGATTTCACACTTTCCTTATCTGATAATCTTAATAAATCCCATACTTTGTGTACAATTTTAGCAATATTAGGAAGTGATGTGTAAAAACATACAGTAAAGGGCACTATTGAATCAGTATTTCTCTGAATAACACTTAATACATTATCCTGTGTCATATTATTCACTTTCGAAAATGCATATTAAATATGATTTGTTGGATAATTTCCAATCTTAAAATATTTAAATGAACTATATTATCACTGATTAAATGCATCATCATCAGATATGATACGCATAAAGCGCTTATTCTGACTGTACGGAATACTCCGTTTACATGACTTGGGTTGAGATGACCAAAAATCTAAGTATAAATGCATATTAGTAGGTTTACAAAATGTATTTGTAACAAAAGTGCCTTGTTCACTTTTTGATATAGATACATCAAGGAAAGATACAGACTTTTGAGATATAATAGAAGTACGTTTTATAGTGGAATGGAAATTATTAAAGGTATAAATAAATGTTGTTTAATCTTTTAAAGAGCCATTCCATATCACAAAAATGTCATCCAAAAATATAAGTCAAATATATGGTTTAATAGGCGTATTGCTAAGAAAATCTTCCTCAAATTTTCCCATAAAAAGCGAAGCATAAGACGGTGCCACAGGACAACCCAAAGCAGTACCATTAGTTTGCAAAAAAAGTATCATTATTAAAATCAAAACAATTAATTTCAATAACAACTTGCAGTAGTTTGCTAATATCATCAACATTAAAATATTATATATAGCTTCTTTTTTTAGAAAATATGTTCAAGCTTCTATTCCCACATTACGTGGAATATTAGTGTAAAACTAAGATACATCTAGTGTAATAAAGTAGCAATCTTTTTAATATTCTTAATTTTGTTAATAAAGTATGTTGTGTCTTTAACATACGAAGGTAATAGTCGCATAAGTGGATTTTAAACATAATCCAAGTATTTCGAACTATTTTCTGTGCTGGAACGGCATGCAGACCCGACCGGGATATCCAAGTGGAAGACTGTTGTCAAATGGCTTTTGATTTATAATTTATTCTGAATTAACTATTCATAATATTCGGAAAGAAGATAATCTGGCAGTCAAAAAACACCAAAAGGTGAAATAAGCATACATTCTCTTTCTTACGAGCACCGCCGACCTACTCAAGATCTTTCTTTTGAAAATCATAATCCAAATAAAGAATCCTTAAAATACGTACCTAATCTCAGACAACGTCTTGTAATGAAAAACTCCTGATATACGTTGCTATGATAATCGATAGTTATCTACTCTTTAGTACCGGGAACGACGTAGCTCCAAAAGAAGGCCCAGCACAGCAGAACTAAGCTGGATGCGATATTTAAGAGTCTTGGATGTAGCAACACCGAAATGTGGAGGAGGATGGTAATGAAAACTTGAAAACTAGGCCAATTCGAACCGTAAGCGTATTCAAGACGTTATGCTATATACTAGGAACGAGTAGCGTCTGTAAAAATCGATATTCATGACTCATGATGAGTTTGTTAGCTGTTATAGAAATCGATTAGTGCTATAATATTTTATCGATATAAACTTGTTTTAGTCTCATTTAGTTTGCTTGTGTTATAACAAACACACATTAAAAATCTCAGAGCCGTTAAAAGTTTGCTATAAAACGCTAATATATGTTTCCTCCCAACACAAAATCAGTTCACGTTACCACAGGCTGATAAATGGCTCTTGGGAACATTAAATACGTTTTTTTCTCGTGTACGATTTCTGTACATCATCCATTCTCGATTAGAAACAACCATTTTTGATGAAACCCGATCTACATTTGTATTTGCTTTGATAAGACAATTATTGGCGTGTCTGTATAATTTCTCATTAAGAATATAAGTGAAGTGCTCACCGTGGTAGGTGAAGGTTATGATATTGCCATTTGTTCTAAGGTTGTTCAACAGATCCCTTTATCAGTTTTATATTAATTCCATAATGTCTAATGGATCGGATTTAGAAAACTGAAGCATTAATTTCAGAACTTACGAATAGGTAAGATATTATATTTGTAATTTTGACTTTTAATCCTTTTTAACTGACTAACTAACTTGACAATCAATTATCGGTTATTAAAATAAAATAAAATAAATGATTACGTCCCTACGGTTATTTGTAAAAAAAAACTAGCAAACTACTTCCTCTCATCTGCATAACGATTTGGTGTAGCATTTATTCTTTTGAGCATGATGAGCAATCTTTTATTCGACAAAGACTCCAATAATTGAAACTTACTATCGAAATATTAAATACGTTACAATATACTAATGTACATTATACGTGAGTGTTATTTGTTTAATATCTTCATTATGACTTCATAAAAAAGTATCCATTTATAAAAGTACAAGGGTTATGTGGTAAAATTCATTCGACTGTTACACACTACGGATAAAACGTCGCCATGATTGAAACAAATTAAAATGCATTAATGGAAGAAACTTAACGATGTCAGAGAGTTTAAACTTGTTTTTCTGTTTTCCATTGTACCAAATTGCAAGGTTCAATATTTGGTAAGCTTCATTAGGATGAAGAACACAAGTTCGGCATCTAATAGGCCCATCTTTCTTTCACAATCCTGTATACATGTATCATACATTACCTTAAATGCCACTGCTAATGTCTTAATAAATTAAAACTGGATTCTCCTGCATTCGTATATATGTTGATATTTCCTTCAGTAGACGACCTAATATGGAGCGACCCTAAATACTTTGAAATATGAGAGTGAAACCGTAAACGAAAATTGTGCGTGTAAAAAGATATAATTCAATACGAATATAATTGCTAGTTTTGAAATCGTTTTTACAATATTTATTATTATCAAGTTCATTTCCAAGCAAAGAAGAACATTTGGACTAGTTCTAACGCTTAAGTGAAAACAAAATATAATATTAAAAATATTAATATTTTTGGTAAGTCATTTGTTTAAGATGGATAAGTAACGATGGGGTGAATAAATGTGCTTTTTGTACATTTTACACATTTAAGAGACAGGCTGCCAATAAAACGAAATAGCATCTTATATATTTGACAGTTGACACGAATCTCAAACATGTAATTAACATAAATGTTACAAATGAAAATAGAAACACAATACCAAATCGCACTGGCGAATTTGAGATTCATTCCAATATCCATCATATAACTTATATAATACGCCGAACAAATAAATGACCGATTTGAGATAAAGAATAAATACACTTGTAAAACAATCACTAAAATTCGCTCTTTCTTTGTTGGTAATATTTTTAATGTTTTGTTTGTGTGCAGAACCAAGAAAAATGTGGTGTACATTGTATTTCCTTATATGCTTAATCCCGCTTAATATTTTTACTAATGGATGGCAGACTGATTAAAAAAAGATGTACATCAATTCCATTTCTATAATGTAATACAGTGTTTTACAAGTTAAGATCTAAAAGGATTTTATTTTAAATCTTTGATAAACAATGACATTTTAAGTCAGCAATAAAACACTGTATATGTTCACAAAATCTCAAAGAACAGCACAAAATGAACACAAATTATTGTCCATTTTATCATCGACACACAATCAAAACTTACAGAACGATGTAATCTTGGTAAGCTCATGTTGCATCTGTATGTGCAAAATTCATAATGACTTGCTGCCAGCTGTATTGATAGTAACACCACATCTTTAATGACAGTAAGACTTAGAACAACGTTCGTAGCGCAGGGTGTTTTGTTCAGAGTTGCTCACCCCCTGTACGTCGATAATCCAAACTGAGTAGGATAATTCAAACTTAAGAAAAAATGGCGACAGCAATAAAGACTCCAGTAATTTATTTCTAAGAACACGTTTATTTAAGGTAAGTTGTATTTTTACTTTTTTATTCAGCCTCAATATTAATACTTTTGTTATTTAAATACTTTTTTTGGAATATCTCTGCATGCTATTGATTATTGCATTATATATCTATATATAAACATATAATGTTTAGACTTTTAATGCCGATTACACCTTGCAAACACGAGAGAAACAATCCAAAGAAGTCTTGTACACTATTTCACAGTTGTGTTCATGATATGTACATGTACTATATGTATGAACACTTGATTGAATGTCAAAAGTGTTATTTGTCAAAAAATAAGGTTATTATCAATTTTTACCCAACGAAAATGAAAGAAGAATATTTAATTACATGTTAAACTTTAGGTGTAAGAAATGTTATACAATAATTCGATTCTCTATTCTTTCTTCGTGTATATTATGTTATCGATTCGAAGCCGATTTTGACCAGATTTTCGATGTCAACCTCGATAAAAAATATATTTCAATGAATTTATGTAAAGTTTATTTCTCGCTATATGATTTTTATGCAAACCAACGATGGACTGTCACCTTAAGTATTACTGGCGGAATACCGCGTTATATTTATTCTTAATGTGTAAGCAAAATACCAAGTGGCATTTATTCACAATATATACCATCATGTCAGCAGATAGAAAAAATGGTTTAATACAGAAATAAAAAAGATTATGTTAAAATAATACAAAAAAGGCATTTGATATAAATGGTAATTATACACTACTATGCTTAAAACAGTGAGGCGAATAGTGAGACATTTCCGGTATTAACTCATGTTATGAGTTTAAACATGCAAAGCATGACTCTATTATAAGTTGTCATGAATTTTTCTCTTATTTTGGAAGAATTTGCAAAATCTCAACAAGTATTGAAATAATTTTCAATTTTATTGCTGTCACATAACTTACAAAGCCACAATTTTATGTCCCCCAGTTAATACTGGGGGACAAATTGTTTTTGCCCTGGCTGTTTGTTGGTTAGTTTGTTGGTTTGTTGTCAAAGGTCAAATATATGGCTGGGACATAGTGTTTCACAAACACATCTTGTTTTCTATCGTAAATAAAGAGTTGTTCTGTTCTGTTCTGTTCTTCTATTCGAGCCTATCTATCAGTTTGAATTGTCAGCGTATGTCCACAAACACGTAATTTCGTAATCGCTCTTCTCAATTTTCTAAATTAAATCTTCTCTATTATTCAAACAAAACGATTGTTTTATTGCTTTCCATACGATTGGTAAAATATCATCATTTATATCTTGCTTACGCTTTTGTGAGCATTAATCGTTAATTTTGTGTTTTAACAAATAACTAACATAATTGATTTGTTAGATTTTACAAAACACATGATTAAGTTCATATATAGACGGTAAGTATCTTATATTCCCAAAACAAATGACTAACCTCATTGATTGGTTAGATTTTACAAAACACATAATTAAGTCCATATCTAGATGGTAAGTATCTTATCTTTCCAAATCAGTTCAACTTAAAAGTTATTTAAGTAGATCAGACCTTCTTCCAATAAAGATAGTACTACTATTTGTGAACATATAAAGACTTTATAGGCTGTTGATTGTCTGACACCAAGAACAGATATGTACAATTTTAGGTGCATTTTTCCAATTCGGCCAAAAAAACGTACTTTTAGAACAAGTACGTAATAATTGATGACACGATTGACTGAAATAACTGTAAAGCTCACTTAGCAGTTGGATAAGTTGAGTACTGATGTTAGCAATTTTAAACAGTAAAGTTAAAACGCGATGCCTAAATGGTTACTTGCATCTGAATTATCTCCATTCTTATGTATCGGGATCATAATTACATTAGTCCAAGCTAGGGAAAATTCCCCGTGTTTAAAATCATATTAAACTCGTTGCATGTTTTAAAATTCCTATTAAAAATCGTTGCCTGTGGTTAAAGTTCTATAAAAAAAATCGTTGGTGATAGGCCCAATCAAATTTAAATATTTGTTTAGCAGTTTGTTTACACTAGATGTTTAATTCATTACATGTTATTCGGTAAGCAAGGTTCCCAAATACGTTGTTGAAGTCATGGTTCGATTTATATTCTTCCTCATTAGCATTATTAATATGTTTTCCATAAAAACATTTTGGTAAATATGATTTTTTAAATCAGTGATATTAATGATAAAATACCTTAGGAATGGTTGCACGAATAACCTGTCTCCTGTTTTGGAACATATATTGTAATAGAACAATGGAACTTCTGAACTTTGTCCAATCAAAATCTTTCAATGACATGTCTTTCATTTAAGAAATATCTCAGAAACACGAAACATCTTTAAAAGCGTTATTCGGCGTATATCCTGATTTTTAAATAATGGAAGACAAGTTAACTTTTTAAGTAATTAAATTAAAAGTAATGTTTTATTATTTTTTCATTAAATAGTCACATATCCACCGCATGAAATGTTTGTTATGAAGTGCACGTATATTAAACTACATAATAGTGTTCGTATATCCAAATTTTACTACACGTAATCACATCACGTCATCACATAACTTTTTATGATTTTATTTCTTCTTCATCGAAATATATAGATTGTTGTTATTTGATTAAGACGCAGTCTTTTCCCCACACATTCAAATAACACTGTCACATCCGCTACATGCAAAAATTGGTCGTATGGCATTTGCGGCCAGCGAAGCTCAAGCCCAGTCTTTCGCAGTCAAGTCATGGGCCATGTTTTCCTTTATAAAAAAAGCACGAAAGGTTTCGTGGCATCTCCTGATTATCCTTCTCAGTTTGTATATCCTGACAAGACTGCGCGGATGCGCAGGCTTGACTGGAGCTACGATGGATGCATATTACATAAAACCTATTTTCGCATGACGAGGGTCTTTACAAATCCCATTGCGTCCTGTAAATGAAACATCAGACCACGATATTTTCCGATTGAAAATTGAAGTCACAATGTGTTATTTATAGCCAACTGTCAAATGTCGGTAACCTATTCTTCCTTGCAGGAAAGATTTTCAGAGAGACTGACCGCTTACGCCACACAGGTGTGGCTAGTTAATTAAAAGATTTCCCTTCTATCATGGACATTATGCTATTCCGGTGGTTTTGTCTCACAATACAAAACAAATGGTATTGATCGATAGGTTTTTATTCAGTTCTTTCCTTTATTTTTTGCTTACAAAAGCGTCCTTTGTTCTCAAATCTCAAGGCTGAATGATTATTTATAATAACTGAAACACAACGTTCTTGAAATGACAATTTGAAAAAATAAAATTGTGAAACGCAGTAGATAAGTTAAATACGAATGTTACTTAAATACATACGTAACATACATTTAATCGAGAAAACATAATTTTGATAAAACAGTAACTTTGTCGTGCTGCCTTAATACAATTCTACAATTATGTTGAAAAAAAAAACACGTAATCGATATTATATAGCAATATGCTATACAAGGTTACCAAACAGTTCGAATGAATGAAATGTGCGGAAAACACAGAGAAATCCGTTATTGCGGATCTAATCTCTGTCATGGTGACGGAGTTATCCGGGCTCTAAGAGCCCACCATCGTCGGGTACTGGTCGTGGTAGCCCGATATATATCATATACTCCCCTTCGAGCTCCTCTTTCTTTTGCTATTAACATCTTTACTTTCGTTTGCCGCTCCTCTCAATCTACTGCATGTCTTTGGTTCCTGTTTCCTGTATCTCCTCTTCTTTCTTTCTCCAGTATTACTTCCTCTTTATTGAAACTCTCCACTCTTCTCTGTACCCCCTCTATTCCAGCTCTCAATCTTCTTTCATTCCTTCGTTTTCGCACTATGTTCAGTCCACAGGCTCGCTCGCCTTTCTATCTCAAACTCACTCCACTATACTAGCTATTATATACTTGTACATGTTAAACTTGTTACTAGTTATTTAAATTGTAAATATACAAAAGTATTCTTCCATATTCATAATGATTTTGAGGTTAAATATATGATATATATAAAGTGATAAAATATATCAGGTTGTTGCGAACTACGCAAATCAAAATCATTAGGAGGATGGAAGAATACTTTTGTATATTTACAATTTAAATAACTAGTAACAAACTATACATTATTAAGGTAAAGTTACATTTAACTTGAACATACAGTTTACGCATTAGAAAACACCCTATGTACTTAATTTAGTTTTCTTTAAACGTTTATTTAACCAACTGTTAAATATCATGACACATCTCACAATAAAGATCGAGGATGACATGTAGAGACTACATGTGTATTGGTTATTGGTTTGAGATTTTTAAATACAACACTAAGATGTATTTACATTTCAGTTCATATTCCGAAGGTGCGTTGGTGATTTACTTTCAAACGATTGCTAGTTAGAAAGAAATAGGACATGCGTGTTATTGACTAAAGTTTTATAGAGGTGAAAACATATCCATCTTCAGATCTGATGTCGAGGAATGTAAACGTGGAAAATCGGATGCGGATTTGAAAGATTAATCGTGGTGTTAGTATCTTCTTTTTTGATAAATTAAAACATCAAAGACGGCTACATATATTTCCAGAAGTAAGGGATTCATGTCCTCCAAGTGTATTCGAGTTGCCTCAGCGATACTTGTTTTCAAAGCATTATACACAATTTATAAGAAATGCATATACATTTTTACCAAATTTTCATATCAAAAAGAGAAGTTCCGTTTTAAATCCAACATTCTCGAATCTCTCGAATATCAAACAAACCGAAGTCCTTTGTTTGGTCAAAGAACAGGTCAGTTAAACACAAAATGCAAAAGAAGTAATGCTAAAAGCATTTATCTATCAGTAACAAGTGCACAATACTCACTGCTGACAGTGATACCAACTGGAAGTGAACATGTCAAGTACTTTCTTGTGATGGTCAAGACTGCTAATGCTAATCACGGTTAATGATAATGAGTCCAAAGCTGCTGGAGGTGACATGATGATAGTTCTTGCTCAGCAAATCAAAGGGGACGGCACATTGGCCAGTCACATGCATGACCATGACAACGGAACGTACAGCGTCCGGATTAGAATTCATTGGGCCGGTGCGACTGTCATTAGGGTCAAGAATGCGGCAAAAAAAGAAAACACCTGTTTAAGACTGAAAACTATGGACACATACGGATCATCTGTGTTTTTGATGAAAAACGTGTGGGGACTCGGTGGGAAATTTCTTAATTAAAACGAAACCGACTTCACATTATGCTTGCCGAGTGAAATGATGGTGGATCACACTTGTGAATGCAATTATACCTCGATTAACGATGGCATGCACATTCAATCATTCAATTCGGGTGCGTTTGATGATGTGGTGAAAGCTAACAAACCACTTAAAGTATACGTTCCATCAGTTGAAAATATTAAGGCGGTTGCAAATATTGAAGTTCAAGTGAATACACACGGTTTGTATATAGAGAAGCCTATATGTAAACAGATACGAAACAGATTAACTTGGGAAAATGTAATTAATAATATTAACGGATTTTGGATGCAAGTCGTACATAGAAACCGAACAACACTTATAGGAGTTGTTTAAAAGGAAAATACATGTATTTATTCGGGAATCTACTGCCAGACAGTATGCGGAATTCTTCGTGAACGTGGTACTGGAAACAAGGCCGGACATTAATCTTCGGCGTTTTGGTGAACACAACACCTACCACTGGCGCGAAACATTTTCAAACGTTTATTTAACTGTGACATATTTAAAGCACGCAATGCCTTTCACAAATCCAGAATTGCCCTTCGCGGTATAACTTTAGTATATTCTGAACTTCAAAAACTGAGTAGAAGAAGCATACCTGGTGACAAGTTAATATTTTTGTTCGCTTTCCATGCTCATTTTCAGTCATTCCCCATATCCGTGTTCAGTGGCAGAACCCGTAGACTTGTGAAAAGCATTCGAGCATTCTTGGCCTTTAAACCAAAAGCATTAGTCTTCGTCAAAGACGACACTCACTGGTTTGATAACATGTTGACTATGGTCTACATAGAAATATTACAGCAGGAGTTTGAGAGTCTTCATGACAGAGTTGTCTACCTTGACACGTGGTCCCTTAACGTGGTACACGAGACCAGAAATATCCATCCGGGTCCCGTGACACTGCAGAACCAGATTAGGCACTTTATGGCGTACATTTATTAAACAGTAGTCTCATTTGTTTCACCTTGTTTGTACAGCAAATAATAAGTTATTCAACTTCTAATGTTATTCGTGAAAAGAATAAAAAAAATGTTAAATACCTGTTATTAATGTTGGAATTCATATGCTGCATACAGCTCAGTGTCAGTATTAACATATAATTTTTGTTATCAGATTGATCCAGACATCAGTACCTTATTCTGAACATGATATTTCGGAAACATGGTTAGGCGTTTTTATTAGATTGGTACTTTATTATCATGTTTCTATGTTAAACAGTTTTACGTACATGTATGTACGAATTTTCTAATTTGCTTGAACAGCAATATTTAGATTCATTTTGTTAATAAATGGTTATTTACTTAAAAAACTATTAATCGTTGAACAAGGGTTTAATACATAAAACAAGTTTTGAGTGCTTTACTGATGTTGTCAACAAGCAACTTTGCACGTCAAATGCTATGAGATTATGGAAATGTGATGTGACTCAGAATATGTAAAAATGAAGGATAATACTATATTAATAATCTTTTATATAGTTTCATGCGATCTTATTAATTCGAATACCTTATTTCTTAAAATTAAGGAAATATTTCTTACAAACTCCGTATAATTATTTGTAATTATATAATTATATCACACAGATATTTATTTCTTGTTTAAAAATCGTAAACAAATTGTTGTTATGATACATATGGAATTTTGGTTAAATTACAAATATGTTGAAAGGTCACATACGATCGCCTATTGCTCATAATATCATGGCTGTGTGTATACTTAACACGTTGTTATTGCGCTTATCATTCAGCATGATATGATATTTATTTTAAATGAACATGCACACATAATAACAGAAAAATGACAGTCACACAATAAAAGTGCATATTTCTTTATTTAATGTCATAACGCGCAAAACATGAATGAAAGAAAGAAAACTTTTGGAATATAAGTATTAAACTAAACGATATAGAGGTAAATATTATTGAGAAAAATCAAATCAACATGTTGCAGGATATGTAAGCTCAAATTTTGTTGTGTTGTTCCTGTAAATTCCGACGTTAACAACGGCCATGTCAGAACACGTGTACAAATTTAATGGTCGTTATTGAATAAGCGGTGAATGGGAGAAATAATAGTGTGTGTGCTTTTGTGTCCTCAAAGACCCTCATTTGGAAAACCTCCGTCCTGTAGTTACTTCCACACAAACTGACATCCGGATAAGAAACGTAACAATACAGGGTTAAAACATGTCTTTTCCTGTATCGTTGCAAAGCAATAGCGTGAGGGAATGGAACTGTCTAAATGTTCAATATTTTTTATCATAGAAAAGCGCAAAATACTGTTCATTTACGAGTTCAATTCGTAAAAAAGTGTTCCCCATTCCCGAAACACTTTTTAAGAAATTGATAAGTCATTCAAAAGTCCCAAAAAGTAATAAAATGTGTGCCTGCATGATACCTCGAAAAACTTTGCTAATGAAACAATCGCATTTGGGTCGAACGACAGAGTAATGACCATCGAATAAATGTATACTATGTTTGTATATATAAATAAGAATATGCGAGAAGGTTTATGTGCCCTTCGAATAGTTCTTCTTGAATGCTTCGAGCTTTTATGAGTACATACGTACAGCTGATGAAAAGCTTTTTCTCGTAAAGGCAAATACCATATTAAAAATGTCTCGCACGTATGTCAATAAATCGAGTTCAATCAACGTAATACATCGTAACAAACAAAATACTTGTAACCATCGACCACAATTTCCATGTCTTTTGTGGATAAATGCAAAAAACAAAAACTTGATTTAAAAAAAGAAGCAAACACATCAACTTACCTCCATCTGCCCCCTCCCATGCATCCACTGGAATAGTCATCAGAACGAAGCAGTCTACGAGCAACAGCATCAGACAGAGTTTGTTCATAGTTGAGCTGCGGTAATATAACACGAAATGATGAGGACATTTTTAACTTAGCGTCATATGCGCAGCGATAACATCGTAAACAAAAAGCCTTTTCTATTTATTTTTTTAGAAGCAATTGTTTGCACAACCTGTTGGAACCATTACTGTCAAATGTATTCCGCAAATCAAAACATAACATCAATAAACCTAAAAACAAATACTTGGAAACAAAAAAAAATCAAATGTTCATAACAAAAAGCAATACTACAATGTTTAAGAAGGTTAAATGCAAAACTTATGTTAATAATATATTGAGTATATTGAGAATAAATGTATATATATTTATTTTTATTATTATTTATTTATTTATTTATTTATTGACATTAAAGTCTGCTGCACAAAGTTCCACAAAGGATAGCATTGATTGTGTATATAAGTGATCATTTTAGCTCGCTGCTTGTTAGGTTAGCATAGCGAACTGAAATATGCAAACACGTACTTATTTGAACACATAAAACGAAATAAAGATGCGAGACAAAAAAATCGCAACGGTGCAAGAAAATGAATGAAGTGCGATAGATAGACTTGTACTTTTTCTACTTCCACGAAAATAATAAAGCCTTGTCATTTACCGGTTCATTCGTATTTCTTGTGTTGTACGCAGATGCTATCGTTATTTTAGCAAATAACGCCGAGAAATTGCAACTTAACCTACATGTATGTTATGAATATTGTTAACGCTGGAATCTAGTAGTTAACACCGATACAACTAAATTGATGATATTCAGGGAGGGATGGTTGCCAAACAATAGTTCATTCTCTCAATGAAATGATACTAATACAAAGTATATGTATATATTGTCATTATCATAAACAAGGTATCTTGCATAAATTCTACAACGAACCACCAAGCGTTGAAACGAGAAAGTGTAACCAATCGGGAGAATGAACATCCTTTAATACAAACCGGTAATTGTATCTACTTAAACACACGGGAATCACACTACACTTGACATAAACGGTGAGGTTTTAATGTGAGAAATATCGACAAAGACAAGCTGTCATAAACTATAACTTCCTTATTGAATACTGAGATTTAGAATTTTGCCGACATACACATATTATTTGAATATTAAAACAAATAAAAGGCGGGGGATGTTATGGTTAATAAAACTGTTCTTTATTTACAGTAGTAATGTAAATACCAACTCTAAAAATAATACTTGAATTTTCGCAATACGTACAATATTCAATTAATAAAATCAAGCAAAAACAATCCCTAAAGCTGAAATTGTCAGCACTTACAACAACAACTTTAAAATTCTTAAACAAATGTCTCGAACACGAATCAAACACGTAACGCAAATTTCTAAGTTATAAAAATACTGTATTTAAAAGCTTAGATAATCTAAGAATAAAAACTACAAACGATCATCTTTAAACTAATTTGTAGAACATTAAGTTATTCAAGTGACATAAAATGAATCGAATCGTTAAAGTATGAAAAACAAGCTTTGCATAAAATGCTACTTTTTTAAATTATTTCTATTATTTTTGATAAATCATTAAATAAAAAAAATCTTTCTCTGATGCACCACACACTTTTATTATTATTACTATCATATTATTGATAAATCATCGAATACAAATTATCTTTTTCTGCATCACATGCCAGACACACATACATAATTAAAATTTAATGTTAAAGACTTACACGCTCTATTCCTTTTTCTGCACAACAAGCGGAGTTTCTTCTGAGAGTGTCGGAAGTTTTTGACGATTGTCACCAACACAACTCTTACTATTTTATAGCCAAATACTCCACCTCTCGAATCGAAGGTGGAGTTAACGGTTAAGTGTAAGTAGTAAGTGTTAAGTAAGTAAACAAAACTTTCCATAACCCTGTCAAATTGGTCTATAACGGTCTCCTAACCCGCAGCATGTCTACACGTGCCACTTGGTTCATTAATTGACATCGCTTCACATGTCGCCCGAACAGGAATCTCATTACACCTGGCGGCTTGTGATGAACCATTTTCTTCTTGCACGTTTCTCCAGTGTTCCGTAGTTTATGAAAATATACAGACATACAATTATCATATCATAGTAACACAAATTTTAAGTCTCGGTTTCTTGGACTTTAGGAAACAACGCAATATAATTGAGGTTTCCTTTATTTGTTGATGACCCCACCATATCGGTGAAGTTCTCCTTAACCGGAGCTGAGGCATTCTCACTCGCCATCAAAACTTCGTCAGGACCCATCTCAGTCCTTTAACCTTTTGCCAATTTCCCTTAATTTCCTAAGGAATTTCCTATTACATCTTTGTTCACATTTGACCTTGATTACATAGGCTAATGCACATATTATAATTAACGTTACCATACCCGTAGTAAAGAATGAAAGAATTTTCAATGTCTGTTTCGTGCTATATTCCTAAGCTAACTCAACTTCATTTAACAAGGAGTCCATGGGAATACAACCTACAGAAGGGAGTGTTTTGGGTATTTCGATTGGCCCATAATCAATCAATTTTTCATAGTTATCCTTCCATATTGACAACGAAGATATATTAAGCGTTTTCCTCATGATGTGTACAAGATCATCAATAATTGTAACAGTAGATTTATAATCAAACGTAGCAGACAAACTCATTAGATCATTAGTTGCCGTACAGCCTTGAGGAATAGCTATCATGTCATAGGGTGGGTTATTTGTTGACCAATTAGACTCTAAATTGTTATAACGTTTGCACGTGATAGATAACCTAAATGACTTGGGTGATACAACAACCCAAAATCCATTTGTAATATATTCTGCGTACGGTAGCTGCGCATCGGGTTTAACCAGTTCCCTGCAATTTTCTGCTATTAGATCTTGTCTATTCATAAAAATATGAAAAATATATGTGTTTGAGAGTTCAATTGGAAAAAGAGGTTTCATTAATTGACAAAACGGTGCTCCGATACAACTAGATACTTCTCCACTCTCAAGTAACGCGTATTTTGTTTGCTTTGAGTTTATCGCTATACCGGCGTATGGAATGTCAAATTTCGCTACGGCCGTATTCGACCTGAAATGACCTTTTGTCGTATTCGCACACGTGAGCCGAATATTAATGATACTGTACATCTGATAATATTCGTATTGCTCGTTGAGTGGTATTTTTACTGCCATTATCATTTTATTGTTTTCGATAACGCCCGATAATATGAGATATGTATAGTACTCTAAAATCTCCTTTTCGTAGTCAAACGGTAATGTGTTTAATGGTGGTAATTTATTTTTGATCTCCAGAAGTTAATTCTTTAACTGATAAGGAGGAATTAAATTTTGTGAAAAATGTCCTAAACTTAATGCAGTGAGTTGATTATCTAAATGTTCAAACATAAGGGTTGCTCTTGACATGAAATCCCTTCCTTCTTGAATAAGAAGGTCTAAATGAAAATATGTTACCATTAAATTATTGGTTTCAAGTAACCTTGCATTTGCCTCTTCAGTAACATAACGTAACCTTACTTCAACCTTAGCTAGGGTGCTTATTACGTCATTTAATGAGTTTCGATTTTCTCTAACTGCGTTTTGTGTGAGATTCAATATCGTTAAAGACTGAGAGTTGACATGCATTAAACACAATTGTCACTGATGAATGATATCTAGAACTGAACGGATCTGTTGAATGTCGCTATCTTTAGCAACACCAAAAACTGCTCTTAATATGTCCGACCCAGAGTCAAATAAAGCTCGCTTCTGGCGTATAAACTTGATTGAATTTACTTTGGTGACCTTAACTATACAATCCCTACTAAAGTCAACAATATCATGGAAAATCCACACGGCTTTGTATGTAATGTGTATTCGTAATTTTTTAACATTTCAATAATAGCTTACACTTTCAGAAGGATTCAATGCTATCTACACAATTCGAGGATCTTAAAAAAAATCAAGGACTATCCATGATCTTCTCAAGAGTTCCTCTGCCCTCGGGGACATTCCTTCATCTAATTAGGTATCACCACTTCTCTCGGAAAGCAGCTCCAGACGCTACCAAGTGATTCCATATCCTGTCTTAACGCTACCCAGTCATCCTCTATCCATTGGCGATCAATCATGACGCTACCCCAGTGATCCCCTATTCATTCGGCGACCATCTCGACTCTAGCCAGTGACCCCCTCCCCTCCAGGACGCAACCCAGTTATCCCCTCTCCCATAGGCGATCTCCTACACAGAGATCACATGTCCCCTCGTGGACCACCCCAACGCTACCCATTATTCCCTTCTCCTGTATGGGATCGCGAAGATGATACCCACATTGAACCCCTGTCTCCACTAGGACCACCACGACGCAACCCAGTCATCCCTTCATCTGTATGGGATCGCCATGACGCTTCCCAGTGATCACATGTCCCCTCGGCGACCACACCAACGCTGCCTAATGATCCCTTCTTCTGTCTGAAAACCACATGATGCTACCCAGTGACTCCATGTCCCCCCGGCGACCGCCCCGACGCTGCCCAGTGATCCCTTCTCTTTTCTGGGATCTCAATGAAGCTACCCAGTGATTACCTGTTCCCCGGCGACCACCCCGACGCTACCCAGCGATCCCATCTTCTGCCTGGGATAATCATGATGATACCCTGTGACCTCCTGTCCCCTCGGCGACCAACCCACCGCTTCCCAGTAATCCCTTCATCTGTCTAGAATCGCCATGACGCTATTCAGGGATCCCCTGTCCCCTAGGCGACCACCCCAACGATGCCCAGTGATCCCTTCCTTCTGATTTCTGGGATCGCTATGACGCTACCCAGTGATCACCTGTCCCCCGGCGACCTACCCGACGCTACCCAGTGATCTCTTCTACTGTCATCATGATGCTATTAGTGATCAGCTGTCCCAAAGGTGACCACAACGACGCTGCTTAGTGATCCCTTCTCTTATCGGAATCACCATGACACTACCAAGTGACCCCCTGTCCCCTATGCGACCATCCCTGCATAGCCCAATGATCCCTTCTCCTGTCTGGGATCACCATGACACTGCCCAGTGACGCCCTATCCATTTGGCGACAACCCCGACGCTGCCAAATGATCCCTTCTTCTGTCTGGAATCACCATGACACTACCCAGTGACGCCCTGTCCCCTCGGCGACAACCCCGACGCTGCCCAGTGATCCCTTCTCCTTTCTGTGATCGCCATGACGCTACCCAGTTACCCCTTGTCCACTCTGCGACAAACCCGACGCTGCCCAGTGAGCCCTTATACTTGCTGGGATCAGAATGATGCTATAAGTGATCAGCTGTCCCTAGGCGACCACCACGACGCTGCCCAGTGGTCCCTTCTCCTATCTGGGATTACAATGACGATTCCCAGTGATCACCTATCCCTTCGGCGACCTACCCGACGATACCCAGTGATCTTTCTCTTGTCTGGGATAATCCAGACGCTACCATGTAATCATCTGTCACCTCCGCGACCGCCCCGACGCTGCCCAGTGATCCTTTCTCTTGTCTAGGATCATCATGACGCTACCATGTGACCCCCTTTCTCCTCGGCGACCATACCGACGCTTCCCTGTGATCCCGTCTCCTGTCCGGGATCACAATGACGCTTCCCAATGATCCCCTGTCCCTTCATGGACCACCCCGACGCTGCACAGTGATCCCCTTTCCCTTCGGCGACCAACCCTGACGCTAACAAGTAATATCCTATCCCGTCCAGTACAACCCGACGCTTGCCAGTGATCAAATTTCCCTTCGGTGACAACCCCCAACGCTTCCGAGTAATCACCTCAACCGTAAGGGACCACCCTCCTGACGCTACACAGTTATCACCTGTCCCCTCGGCGACCATGCCGACGCTGCCAAGCGCTTTCCTCTATTGTCTGGGATAACCCCGACGCTACCCAGTGATCCCCTATCCCCTCGGCGACCGATCCCAACGCTTCAAAGTGATTCCTTTTGAACTCGGGGACCACCCGACGCTACCCAGTGATCACCTGTCCCCTCGTTGACAACCCCTGACGCTACCCAGTTATCACCTCTCACATAAGGAACTCCGTTCCCGACGCTACCCAGTGATCCTCAATCCATATAGGGACCATTCAAGACGCTACCCAGTGATCCCCTCTCCCCTCGGGCACCACCTCAATTGCATCCCAGTAATCCCCTCTCCCCTTAGAAACTACGCCCGATGCTTCCCAGTAATCCCCTCTTCCATCGGGGATCATCCCTGACGTATTCCTATTATTCCCCTCTCCTCGGGCATCACCTCAGACTACTCCAATTGATCCCATTCACCTCTTCAGAGATCACCCCAAATATACTAAACCACACCGACGCTATCAAGTGATCCCCTTTCCAGTTGGAAACCACCTCAATCGCTACACAGTGATCTCCTCTGTCTTCGTGGACCACCTTGGTCGCTACCCAGTTATCCTCTTTCCCCTCAGGGAACACCTCACAAGCTACCCAGTGATCCCATTCCCTCTGCAACAAACCTCAACGTTACCCAGTGATCTCCTCTCTCCCCTTGGGGATTACCTCCGACGCTACCATATGATCCCGATCCCCTCAGCGAAATTTTCGATGCTATTTCATTTTCTCGGCGATTAAACACCCGACGCTAACCAGTGATCCCATCTCACCACGGTGATCACCCCGAAGCAACGATGTCGTATTCTTTCCCCTTGTGGACCACCTCGACGCTACCTAGTGACCATTTGTCTCCTAGGTGACAACCACGAATATACTCAGTGATTCCCACTCCCCTCGGGGACCACAACCGACGCAAGCCAGTGAGTCTTTCTCCTATCGGTGACAGAAACCAAACGTTACCCGGTGATCTACTCTTTCCCTCAGGGACGCTCCGACGCTACCAAGTTATCCCCTGTCCCATCGGAACCACCCCGACGCCACTAAGTTACCCCCTCTTTCCCAGTTATTTCCTCTTTCCTCGGCGACAACAACGACGCTACCCAGCGATCTTCTCTCGCCCAGAGACATTTCGCCATGCTACCCTCCCCTCTCTTCGAAGACCATCCCGACGATACTCATTGATTACCTCTCCAGTCGTGGTTAACCTCAGTGCTATCCAGTGATCCCATCTCCCCTTTGGGACCACCCCGACGCTACCCAGAGATCCCATCTTCCATTGGGGGCAGCCACGACGTTTTCCAGTGATCCATTCTCTTATTCAGGAACCAACCCCGAGGCTACCAAGTGACCCCTCTTCCCCTAGGGAACCAACCCGACGCTAACTTGTGATCCCCTCTTTCCTCAGGGACCATCCCGACGCTATCTAGTGACCCAATCTCCCATTGGGGGCCACCGCGACGCTTCCTAGTGATCCCATCTCCCTAAGGTGATCACCCCAACGCTACAAAGTGATTCCTTCTCCCTTCTGGGGCCAACCACGATGCCAGTTAGTAGTTCCCTCTTCGCTCTCGGACCGCCACTGACGCTACTTAATTGACATTCTCTCATTTCGGGGACTGGCCCCGAAACTAACAAGTGATCCTTTTGAACATTTGACAGATGATTTGGGTTGAAAAAAAATCCACTATTTCGGTCCTCTACTAAGTTTGTTAATATCATATCGCCATGTTTAAAAACTGCCCAATGGCTTTTTAAATATTGTGTTATGTTGTACTTAATGTCTTGCATTGTTTTGACATTGTTCTTTTAGGACAGGATAAATACATACCTAGCATTCCGTTTTGTCACGTTTAATGTTACTGTATTTAAGGGATATGCTGTCATCTTGCTTTCAACCTATGTGCCTCACTAACTTCAATTAAATTAAGTATCCTTTAAACAAATTATAGATATAGACAAGATACATTATTTTGAAAGTCCATAAAATAATTTAAGATTGAAGTTGAAACCGATCTTGGGAAAACTCAACATTTGCTAAGCTAAAACAATGTTATGGTAAATGTACTCTTCGTTTTTTTGTAATTAAATCAGATGCAGACTACCAAATGAACAACACGATGAATGTACTTCCCAGCTCTGCAAAAAGTACATTCAGCTTGATCAAAACATACCTTTGATGATAGTACTATATTGAATCTGGATTTTGAAACGAATGCTGCTGTATTTTAAGTCGCCAGATTTAGTGCATATCTACATAAACTTTAAATAACTACATGTCACTTAAATATATAATACAGTTTATCTGATGATTTCGTTCCAAAATTTATTTTTTTTGGTGAATTTTACGTATTTCATACATCAAATATAGAAACCAGCTGGCTTAAAGACAAACACACTTGCGAAATGTCGATACCAACAATTTTTCGTATGTTTTGTGAAACCGCAAATTGCGTCGATGAGTCGTATTAACATAATTATCTGAAAATAAAAGTTGGAAATATCGTAACAGAGTGCATGTCAATTTTATGTGAATGACCTTTAGACTGTACAGGCAGTATATGCAAGTGTATCATCTATGATATTGTTGATGTTCAGGTGTCATGTCCTCTAAAACTTTATTCACGATTGCTATCCATCAACGTTTTAGCTGTTCGATACGCTAATACGGTAATACAGAGTTCGTTATAGTTGGCTTTCAATATTTAAAACATGTCGTTGATGTTTAAATTAATTTTGTTTAACCGTTCGCTTTTTAGTGGCCGACCAGTAAACCGTAAACATAAAGCGCACCGAAGCCGATGACTGATATTTTTTATGTTTGTATGGTTTCTGGAAGGTCACTAAAAGGCCGGTAGGTCATCGGTCATGTTTAATATCTCTTATGTGTGTGTTGTTACTGAGAGGTTACTAAAAGTACAGAAGGCTCGTAGAGGTATTGACTTTTTCTTATTTTACACCGCACATTAAAAAATTTCGCATGCATTTAATAATTTTGAAAAGTCTTATAGCACAACAAGAACTGCACTTTTCATTTGACGTTTCATCCAAATGAATATAGGTCACAAATAAAAGCTCAGTAATTGAGGACCGGTCAATTAAGATGGACGCCTTTGGGAAAATTAGTGAAGCGTAGTCTACCGCTTTATTTTTCACAACGCTTATTTATTTCTATTTGTCACTTCAAATAACAAAATTAATCCATCGAGGCATGTTATTCCTTAACTTATGTTTAATAGATAACTTACGTTAAATAGATTTCGATTTTCCCATAAAATTGATCGTTTTATCTTGATATTCCATAAAGAAATGTTCAGTTTTTGGCAAAGGCAGAAAAGAAAGGATTTATTTTAAATGAGTTTATGGCATAAACTAAAGAGAGATTGTTAATGTTTATTATATACATAATGTGCATTTGAACAATATTTTGTTTTACACTGCTATATATCTGTTGCAAGTATTCAAACCTGATTGTTCTTTTCGATCCAGATAGTCCAGGATAACGATTTGCTCAATTCGTTAAATTTTGTGTACGGGAAACTTGTGCCATAAATTTTATTTTTTTTTAAACCGACATTGTTCATCAAATTCTGATATATAGATAAACCTTTCGTGTTATATTACGTAGAAAGCAGCACCTGTTCTAACATTAACTTGAAATTCGTTAAATATGTATGAAATAGTTATCCGATTTAGATCAAAAAGGGGCGATTATCCACAGAAACTGATAATAAATGTATACACTCACAGTTGTCTCTTCACATTTGATTGTTTTTAAGTTGATGTTTGACTGTTTGTATCTTATCGACTTCTCACTCACAAGCCAACTGACCAACCAACCGATCGATTGAGTGATTCCAATATATTCCTCCCCACAAACTTCGTTTGTAGGGGTACAAAAAACCTATATGTAAAAGCCAGAGATTAAACTAAACATGCATGTGCGTTCATCCCCCCACCCCCGAATAAACTGCATCAATACGGGCCATGGTAAAAATTAAAGCACATGCAAGGTTTATTTCAAAATGTTGAGACCTAAGCCAACCTGTATATGAACAAAGTAAAAAACAGATTTATAAAGTAGAACATATGAGTTGAAGGTCGTTTTGGGGGTTTCTTACTGGTAATCTGCCCAATACAAGCATAATTAAAATAATTCCATCAAAAAAATGAATACCTGGTCATAACAGATATGACTACAAAGAAGTAAGAACATCCGCACCCGATTGTATAAACAGTTTAACCGTCGGTAACCACATACCGGCGGTTAAAAGTCGGTAACTTGTTGATAACTTGTCGGTAAAATATGCTAAGTTATACCGGTCGGTTAAAATCTGGTTAAAACATACCCTACTGCTGTAGGTGGGTAAGTCAAGTAACCGAGTGGCAACTTAAACACAATGGCCGAGTCGCGCGACATTATTTAGACAAAATGGCCGACATAACAGACCCTTACCACCGACGAACCTGACAATTCCGACGAGTTGACAGACAATTGACGGATTTCGACGACGATAAATTACGGAGACGATACAGATTTTCGACGACGAACATCGACAAACTAGTGGACTTGATCGGACATAAGCTACAACGACGCACGAGACGAAACTAGTTGCAATAATTCATCTCTCAGCTTTATAACCCAAAGGGTTGCTGGGAGTTGCAATACGTCGTCTATTGTCCAAAGGTGCAAAATTTCATCACCACTGCAAAGGCTTAGGAACACTGATACTGCAAAACTTTTTCAACGTTTACCTGTTTCAAGCACAAACTTATGTAAATGGTACTATTAAAGCAACAAATAATTCCTTTTAATTTACTTTGCTATACTTTCGTACGCTCTATCGACCATATTGGGAACTGTTGTAATGTTGCCGACAAAACATGTCGCTATCAGTTTGATCGCATTACACCAATATTTTTCACATTGTGATATTCGGTGTACCCGTTAAGTCGATAACGATGTTGTGAGTCGTCGAATATTTACACTGTTAGTAATTTCAAAATGAAAATGACATAAAGGTAATGTAACTAGGTCATTACTAAATTTTCGCCGTTCACTTGTCAAAAGATAAAATTAAATGAACAACTACCTAAGTAGATTGAAACTTGTATCAAAAGTAATAAAGAATAATTAAACAAAAGTGCACAAAACATTCAAAATAATATCTTACCTTAATTTATTCTATAAAATCTATAAATAATCCATGTAACACAATAACTGACGATTTTGCATTAAGGGCCTGTAATAATTGTTTTAGAAAAAACTAAATACAGACCCTGAAGCCATCCTGTCACCACTACAAGCAATATTCGAATGTGTTTAGGCATATGCACTTGATAAACTTTTAACTACGTCACACGTCATGTACTCGACATGACTGCTACGAGTGGTTGAGGTGCTGAGGTACCTTGCAGGGTGATTGCATGTCTGGCACTATTGCACTTTTGTAATGCACTAAACAGATTTGTGTACACATCTCAAACAAAGTAAATTTTCTGTAGAATTAATTGCGGTAGCTTTGATGTATGACCATAACATGCTATTCATTACTTATATTAGCAAAATGCGATTGATGTCACTAGGTATTGAATTACTTATATTCACATTTTCCAATTAAAGCGATGCCAATAATTAACATCCATAATTAATTATATATTATTGGTGTCTTTAAATATGTCGTTTTGTTTTATCAAACTTCATTTAATATGGACACGATGCTTGTTTATTATGAAAATTTAACGCTGTGTATATTTCTACAAAGAACATCAACATAACGTATTTTTAGGACGATTCACCAGCATTAACGCACCTGGCCGGGCTCTTGCCATGACGCCCATGTGTTCAGGGTGACGGAACTTTGTTGGCACATGGAGGAAAACCATCAAGGTAGTTGTTAATGATGTCATTTTTGTAAATCAACAATTATTCAATAGCTGTGCCCGCTGCCGATGCTTATTATAACAGCGCTGAACTTTTCATGATTCGGAATTTCCCAAAAGACACAAATAATTGTGAACTTACATTCTTAAAATGCCAAAATAAAAGAGCTCTTTCTATTAGAGTTGTCATTATTTATACACGCATGATAACGTTTACAACTTATCCAGATTACCAACAAGGAGTATTGCTCGGTGACCCCGGGTATCCATGCAGACCTTTCCTCATGACTTCATTCTTAAATCCAGGTGAGTTTGATTGATAATGGATTTACTCCGGAAGGTGCTAGAATACCACTATTCTTTGCGTGAAAACCAAGCTGGCATTTGTTTTTCAAAATCACATGGTAATTTTGAAAGGTGTTGAACTTATACAGATGTATTCCACGGTCTGAGTGTTTATTTATTACTAGTCACTAGTTCCTTATTTAATTTAGCTCTGCTTTCATTTCATATTGACAAGGGCCAAACATTTTATTTAGTCTTTTTTCTAAATAATGTTTTGTTTTGATAGTTCGGTTGTCTAAATTTGGTGAAGCAGAAACAGATAATTGACGCAACTCTTCCTTTATACAGTCGATTATAAGCAAGAGTCATCTTTTCGAGATAATAGAATATTCCAACATATTTGCAGCTGATATCATCTCAAAAGGGCAGGACATATCCTGCCAAACTAGATCCCATGTTATATCTTTTTGATATCAGAAATAAACCATCATTTTCATGTAGTTAGAGATAATCGATAAATTAGTATCGGTACTTTGAGCGATAAATTGCAGCATGCATCTGAACAAAAACGAACTAATTATATTAGCCGTGCGCTGTAAAGGGGCGGTTTAATGCCTAAGCGTAAAATGTCGTCTCGGATTAGCAAGTGCAGTCCACACAGGCTAATAAGGGACAACACTTTCCGCCTAAACTAAATTTTACTTAGAAGAGACTTCCTTTACACAGAAAAAAACCCATCAAAGCCGAAAGTGTCGTCCCTGATTAGACTGTACGGACTGCACAGGCTAATAAGGGTCGACACTTTAAGCACCCCTTTTCACAAAGCTCGGCTCATATACTTTTCGGGAATAATGGTCTCATAATCCCAAAACATCCGGTTTGTAACATTCTTTATTGTTATAATCATACAGAATCTTCTGTTCAGTATCAGTGCGCATTTTTTTAAATGCAATTTTAATGAACTTTGTGGTATCAATTGAATATATTTTATATTGATAATAAAAGCCTATACATTTTTTGCACTACTTGATACGTGTTTTACAGCCTTACAACTTCAGTCTAAATATTTGTTTTTATGCATATAAAGACAGTTTTTATGACTATAAAAGCAAGTTTGTGTTGTTTTTTCTTAGATAAGTTTTGAGTATAAAAACTTTTTTTTCTATACTGTTATTAAAACAGTATGACTTTGTCTTCCCAACGATGCTACGTTGGAAAGAAGATTGATCATGGTGAAAAGTAACATCAAAGTTTGAATATTTCACATAAATAAAGGCACAATTGGTTGCCAAATCTTTTTAGCTGATAGCTAAGTATGTAAAGAGACAGATTTCCACAGATTTTGGTTGATACTGAAGTTTGTCATTAAATGCTTTATATTGATGAATTTTAACATTAGATCTAAAAAGCTCCAGTAAAAAAACAAAAAATAGAATTTAAGAAACAAAAAAAGTAACCCTCAACTGGGCTCGAATCTCTGACACATTAGTTCAAATATTAATAAGAAATAATAAGTCAAACTTTTAACTCAAGATATTATATGATGCAATACTTCAGTAGTAGTATGTGATATATCTTTCTTTAACTATAAATCCTGGCGATGTCTGTTTCATTGACGTTTTCAAATTTCCATTACCAAATAAAAAAGAATGTGTTTTTCTTTTTTAATTTATGTTCGTTTGTGTATGCCCTTGTTAAGAGGGGATTAAACTACCACGTAATGTTAACATTTATTAAGCCCTCTCTTTTTCTCTTGCGAGTGAAGATAAATATAAATAAATAAAATCGAAGTGTATTCTTATTTTCATGTACATGTTATGTATTGTTTTGTGATGTCATTTATGTACGCCATATTATGTACGCTTACATGTTTCTTTAATAATAGGCGCTGAATTTAATATAACAATTCAGGTTTACAGTACTTAAACATAAATGTATTATCGCAATTACCCTAAAAGGTATCAACAATAATAAAAACATATAACGGCCATGGTTATGACACTTTCTCACCATTAACTAATATAATTGTGAAATAATTAATAGCGTATTTGTTTGATCGACCAATCCGAACTAAAATACAAATGGTGGCGTGTTTACTGAACTAAAGCGATCTAAAATAAAAGTAACAAAATGACGTACTCTACAAAATATGTTGTTTCCGACGAAGTCATGGGACAGCATATCTCATTCCTGCATGGTCTAATCAAGCATCAATTTATGATCTCTTATTTCAACGATGAAAACTCATAGCTCTGATGCCAGATTGGCACATGACTGTCATTGAGAACCCATAGATTCTGCCGAATACCTATTAAATGTTCATCTATGTCCATTAAAGTTACTATAGGCTAGAAAGGGTTGAAGATCGTGTCTTGACAACTATACTCAACTTAAGACAGTTCTTTACACTTTTTGGACCAGGTGATTTTGAAGGCAGAGCAAACGTAAATTGTGTATGATCTCTGATGCGAAGATAACACAAACATTTGCTGCACGTGTGGTACGAGCTTGCTGAGTGTACAATCGAAAAGTCTGCAATGGTCTTCTAGCACACACACTGTTTTTAATCAAATCTTAGAACAATAATGTGTGTCCGGTCATATTGTTCTTAGAAAGAAATAATTGAGAATATACAATCAATAATGTATGAATGCTTCCATGTGAAGCACGATGAAACCGAACGTGGTCCAGAGGAGTCAATGCGGCATTGATAATTTATTTTATCTCAGTTGATATCTTATGCTGTGTTTCTGAAATTCTTCTTATTTAAAGGGGCTTGTTCACAGATTTGAGCATGTTTTGAAACTTTTAATTTAATTGTTCAAATAGATAAAGGTAAACATCGGAACTAAATAGCTCCAGCATAACAGAAGAATAAGAAATGTATAAAGAAATCCACATCTGGGCTCGAACCACTGACCATTGGAGTAAAAGTGAACCGCTGAAAATATTCGGCAATTTGTGCAGCACTTGATACCAATGTATTTTGTACATTAAATAAGCAATTCTCGTAATGTTAAGGGATATAACGATAACAACAAAACTCTCCAAAATATTCAATCGTTTTGCGTGTGTAACGCTTTATAATTTTCAGATTTTTAAATCGTCAAACGATGCATATAGTGGATATTATAGATTATAGTAAATGTCCAATAATTTGGTCATTGTATCAAACTGTGACCAAGTCCATTTAATTATTCCGTTAGAAGTATATTTGAGTGTATGTTCTATCCAGTTATTTGAACTGGCATACGTTAAATGTATTGACTTAAGTATTCATAGATATAACAATTTAATGTAAACCATCCTACATACACAGGATGAACATAGCAACAATCATTTAACGAAACTACTGTTAAAAGTCCTTTCCTACGTTGGGCAGGATTCATATACATGATGTTTCTATAGTAAACAGTTTATTTTAAGGCGTTAATATCTGCGAGCAATGTTAAAAATGTATCTTAGTGTTTTGGATTTTAATCATGCTAATATATTTTTTCAAAGTTATATTCATGTATAGAACGATTTAAAAAACAATTTTGGATATTGCAATTTTATTATGATAAACATTGGTAAAACTTATCACTAAATGACATTGTCCTTTCTTGAATAATTGTTGACTGTAAATTGTGACAAAATCATATGGACATGTTTGACATGTTTAGTTTACACAGTTCTAATAAACACAAATAACGTGTCATATGACACAATGTAAACTTTGTAAACAAAAAAGCAGCACATATCCGTTTACAGGTTAACGTTTGTTTCAGGTTATCAAATCATTGTGGCGATGTTTTCTTCTTCCATCAAGATTTAAAATATCTGAAAGAAATATACAATATTAAAATAGACACCAGACCTTACCTATCGATATATGCATTAATATGCCTATTTTAATGTGAGATATATTAGTATTACCTCCCGGTAAAGCAAAAACAGACTTTGCGACGTAATACATTTCAGTTAAGATTATTATTGAAACTCTTCAGTTTGATGAATAAAACAAATATCGTTCAGCTGGTATACCGAATATACATTAAGTTTTTTAATCTTTTTTATCGGGAATATGTGTTTCTAAAATGGATTATTGACATGAAGCTCTCCGTGGCTTTAGAAGTTCAAAACGGGCGCTTTTAAGACTTTTTAATTATTTGAATTCCCTTCTCAAATAAAATGCACTGTATACCGAACATATTTACTTAGTGGTCATTGTGCTCTTTAAACTGAACTAACAGTTAATTATCCAAATGCCCTAAAGATGAAACAGAACAAAACTAGGCCCAGCTAACCAAAGAAATGAACTTGGTGAAAGAAGCAAATGTGGAAATAAATATTAAGAAAGATCGCAAAATTAAATAGTATATATTATTGATTATAAACGGAATATTCTTTAGGACAAGTTTAAATGTTTGAATATATTGCAGATCTTACCATATCCGGTATTCTACAACGGCCGGAACCTATCCCTGGTGAGGGTAGGCAAGATAGTCCGGGCTCGCACACAGTAAACACGCCGCATGCTTCCCCCTCCGCCACGCCAAATCTGTGTTCGAAAACTGCACGGCCTTCAGACATACCTCAAAGCATGCAATAAACAAAATAAACACGTATTATTGTATAGATTATTGACACAATTATAATATACCTATATCACTCGAAATGGTCAGTATATTAAAAGATCGCATCATCTGTAAGAAATCTACCATCAAATGTAGATTCAGTTTTAATTTAACGCCATTTTTTCTTAAATTATTTTTATTTTAAGGTAAGTATATTAAATCATATTTATAAAAACTTTAAGTAAATATATGTTCTTAACAACTAGTTGCATTTTGATAAATCAATTTTCATAAAGAAAAATAGTATTTTTACGGTGAATAGTGTACAGGAACTAAATTAGAAACTCGACTTTTCTTTTAATTTAACCCATTTATGCCGAGTGGACTCTCCCATCCTTCTGAATTGGATCAATTTATTTCCAAAATTAGGGAAGTGTAGTATATTTATTCCTATATAATTTGAATATTTCTAACAGAAATTCCTTTAAGCAAACAGCGCA
The DNA here is from genome assembly GCF_020536995.1 of Dreissena polymorpha. NCBI lineage: Eukaryota > Metazoa > Mollusca > Bivalvia > Myida > Dreissenidae > Dreissena > Dreissena polymorpha. The sequence goes on from NC_068361.1 coordinate 11,614,721, forward strand.
GACCCTGATGAGACGCCGCATCATGCGGCGTCTCATCTGAATCTACGCTGTTTGCCAAGGCCTTTTTTCTAGACGCTAGGCACAAATGGGTTAAATTTTAACACATTAAAATTTCATTTAATTTATTCGCAAGTTTAAACGTTTAACTAGATAATCTCCAATACAAAACAATTAAATTAATATGCCTAACAAGTAACACCGAAAACCAATTCTATCAATAGACCAAATTTTCAAATACGATACCCTTTTGAGCATTCAAACACTGATGTAAATGTTGAAGCCATTTATAATTATTTACTATAAATAGTTTGAATGAGCATATACGTGTAACTAAATGAGACTTGCTCAAACCGGGATCTTTTAGAAAATATGATGATAATATAAAGATAATGTCAAGTCGGAAAAAGTCGATTGGCTAACGATTTGTGTAGATACAGCTCATCAAGTGCGTGTATCAATATGATGGTGTACATTCCAGTCAGCAAAGCCTATTAGTACAACTATTCGAGAACATTATTTAAAGCAGCGTTTTTTAGTTCTTGACCAATGGTCATATGCTTATCTATCAACTAAACATTTAAAAGATGCATTTTTTATGAAAAAATAAAATACATGTGCATTCTATTTTTTACCGTATTTCACTAATATATATAATATAAAATCCAATATTCATATTAATGTTTAAGTAAACGTTTTGCGAAGCCGACCTTCTAGCACGGCAACCACATTTAATAAGCAAATGTTGTATGGATAATGCTCAGTTTTGATTGTTTCAACAATTCTGAGTAGTTACTTTTAACACATAAATGTTGATTTCGCTCTACATGTTGGCCAAGCTAGCCATACTACGTTAAACTGTTTAATGTTTTTAGAGACGAAAATGTTTCAACTATTTAACTTATGATTTACTTTGAAGTTCTCTATTGACAATCTGACCACTGAGCCAGTTATGTTCCCTTATGCATGAAATGTTCAGCCATTTCTACATTTGTGAATACATGATTTAAGACACGAAATAAATATTTTTCTAGATTGTGATAAATCTTAAATGTTTTTTATTGTATCACAAAACGATATTTATTTTAACATACGGTATGTAACAATGATTAACGCAGTTAGGCCAAAATATCCATAGCTCGTTGGATTGTGTAATGATTTTGAGAGACACATTTTTTATTCTACTTAACTCATGATTTTCTGGTAATGTGGCCCATGTCTATAGCCAGTTTTACCCCCTCATACATGACTTCGATACACTTTATAAAGGACCTCTTTATCATTAAATGCATAGTATACAAAGAGGTCATTTAGTTCCACATTATATTTATTTAAGTATTTTGCAATATACAGTGTTTAAATAAAAACAAAACATGGGTTGAAGCAAGTCATAACTTGAAGTAACTTAGTACATGACCACTAAAAATTCATTCATACCAAACATAACATTACATAATTTAGTTAAACAAAATGAAAAAATAAAATAAAGGAGATTTAATTCACTTTAAGACAGGAAGATAAATAGTCATTTTGAGAAAGATACCTCGCATAATTATAGCACAATCTTTTCGTGATTTCATGTAGTAAATGAATGATGTTTGATTAATGTATCTTTTATAGTAATACACAATCACTGTCAATCCGGTATTACCGTCTCTTTAAAAACAATAAAAATAAGTTCTACTTTATCATTATAAGTATAAGCACATTACGTTTTTCGAACTCAATACACAAATATGGTTTTCTTTACTTTCACTTATCATATGCACACTCTGCGTAAACTCCAAATCACCTGTCAGAAATACTGTCTGATTAGAATCTTGTGAGACATATACATGTATGTCATCTATGATTTCTTGTTAAATTTATTCAATTGTCTCTACCACATGTTAAAACATGATGTTTACTTTGTTAAAAAAAATTCTCACCACTCTGACAGTTACACGTGTATGAGTTATGATCGACATGAAAGAACAACCGCCAGACATACGATATTGTGTTTAGCAATCATTTTGTATTACACAGAGATGCAACCAATAACATTGTGTACATTGGCCTGATATCGGACTTAACCTTGCCTCGAAATATTGAGCTTTAATTGTGTAAACAGACGATTATATTAACAATACCTTATTTTTGTAGAAACATGTGTTTAAACATGTTTTTTCTGTGATGTTCATTTTATTTTATTTTATTTTATTGCATATTATAACAAACGAGAAGCTGAATTCATTACAAGTTTTAGTTTCTGAAAAACAAGCCGTTGTTTACTATTATATACAACGGCAAGCATGCGCATTTAATTGAGTTGCATACATATATACAAATTATAAGATGGCTTTAACACGTTACATCACAACTGAAGGCGACAGACGTATATTATTAGTTTGTTTGCTTTTTAACTGATGTATTGGCCTCTTATGTTCTACATCCATCTAATGAACGAAATAAGTATCGACAGACTATTTTATCGGTATGTATGAGTATGATTTAACTTTATTGCAATTTTGTTTGGTGTTCTTCGTATTCAGTTGTTATTCCTTTTACATAGATCTTAATGTTATCTCGATTTGTTAAGCAAAATATTCATATTGGATTCATAACCAAATGCACGTGTACGGTGTTCTCAGGAATATCGATGAAAAATACAATAAAAGTACATAAATCTTACCTGATGCTATTAGAACAACAGCACATAATACCAAAGGCTTGTTCATCGTTTTGCTTCGTTCAACACCACACAATAAATGAATAAATGCAAACCTGAGAAGTATATATCGCTTAAACGCAATCTTTGGCCATATCAATGTTTATCAATTTTCGGTGAAGCGTGTGACGAAAACACATTCCTTTGATCTAAATACCAAACCGGATATAATCAATTAAGTTGTAGGTGACAACGTAATACGTTCATAAAATCACTAGATGATTTAATCGCCTAGGTATTTAAGATTAAGTGTACATATAAGTTGAAACCACTTTATGTTAACGTTGCTGTTTTTTAGTACAGATATGCACGACTCTGGGTTATAAGTTATAGGTTTCCAAACCCTCATCGAAAGCAAAACGACAGCCTGCGCTGTAAAAGTGGGCGTTGAATTAAGTTTTTGCTTTAACAACTTTGCGTTTAAATCGGAACACTTATTTGTATTTTATTGACTTGAATCCAATGCGATGCGTTTAAGATTAGGAGAAAAAGTGTTTTATATTGCTACTTATCAAACACATAGTTTTGTGGCGCTGTAATACAAATTGTTATTTTATACGAATTCTAAGAAATATGCCAGTCTTTTAATGTCATAGTTTGCGTTTGTAATAAAACACCAAATAAATAATGCAAGATGCATAAATACGTTTATATTAATTGGGAGTATAAAGTGGTATTACCTCCCATTCGAATGTGCTTTAGTAAAGCGTTACCTTTGCTTTGATTTTCATGTTAGGTAGGATTAATTTATCAGTTTTAGAGACAGATTATCATTTCACGGAAGATACGAGCTTTACAACAGTCACGTTCGTCTCTTGTTATCGATCACATTTCCATAACGTACGTAAACCTTCTCTCATACGTCCAAATCCACAGTTTCATAAAGGTACATGCTTGCCGTAACGGTTCCAAAAAGTCTCCCGAAAATGTTTCTGATTGTTCGTGCATCTAAGTGTTACGGATGACGTGTTTATTACAAGGAAGCTGTAGATTTAAGCAAACATGTATATAATCAAGATTATTATGACATTGAGTTAAATGCTAGATTAACCCTACTGTATCAGTGAACAGATATATTCTTACACCTCGAATGAAGTGAACATACATCAATGTGGTCAGACATGTGGTTGGTCGAAAAAAGAACCCCGTCGCAGTTAGTAGGAATCCCTATAATAAACAAAAAGTAAGCCGTTTCTAACTGAACTTCTTTACAGAATTTCATTTTTATGAAACATGTCATACAATGTATTTATTAATAAATATAAAGCATGAGAAAAAAGTAATAACAATTATAATAGCCAGAACACGAGTAGACGGAAACATTATGTCTTCCACGGTATCATAGTACTCACGATCTATCGCGCTACCTTAACACTATTTCAAGATAAAATCTTTAGACGATATATTGTTAACAGGCGAACAGCCTAGTTTGCATACTAAAGCTGGTTAAATTAATTAATGAGAACCATCCAAAAGAGAAAGTATGAATAGAGCAACAACCATTTAACGAAATTGCTCTTAAATTTCATTTACACGTTGGACATGATTCATAGACATTATGTTTGTATAGTTATGTATTTTCTTAAAGGCTTAAATACAAGCGTGTGCTGATGCGAATTTATCTCCTGATTATATTTCTGGATTTGCATTTGTTCTATAATTGTTACAACATTATGTTATCGTATATGTTGACTTATCATAAAGCGTGTTTGATGTTCAATTTTTAGTATGACATAAATGATAATAAATATTCACTTTAGGACTTTCCGAAAACGAAACTAGTAGCACATGCGTTCACGAGGTCGTTGCGGGTTATCAAAACATCTAGGTGATTGTTCTATATCCACAAATATATAAAAAAAAATCTTAGTCGATTACTCTCTAGGTAAAATTACAACTTCTCACAACCGTATTTACCATACCAACATTTTAAAAGACGTGCAATTATTTGAACTCTTCTGGTTAAAGAATAAAAAAAATATCTTTCACTCTTCTTGCAAGCCTATACGTTATTTATAAAAGCAACCTCATTTATAATAAATATCAAGCTTTAATGTTCTCGCTGACTTAAGACAGTGCATTACCGTACTTTCTTGTTAACCAAACATCGGTGTACAACACATACGAACGTTTGCCATTTATTTACAACCAACGTGCCTTGAAGTGGTACACATAAAGAGAACATCAGCACCATCATTGTCATCATCATCAGCATTATCACCGTCATCAACATCATCATCAGCAGCAGCAGCCATTTTATCATCTTTATCATCCACATCATCAACCACATCACCATCATCATCAGCAGCAGCAGTAGGAGCATCATCATCATTATCATCATAATCATTACCACCACCATCATCATCATCATCATCATTCTTCATCATTATCATCATCATCTTCTTCTTCTTCTTCTTTTTGTCTTCTTCTTCTTCATCATTCTCATCATCATCATCATCCTCATTATTATTATCATCATCATCACCATCATCCTCATCGACATCATCGCCATCATCGTCATTATCATCGTCATCATCATCGTCAACATTATCATCACCACCATTACCACCATCACGATAATCATTATTATTATTAGTGGATGTAGTAGTAGTACTGGTAGTAGTAGTAGTAGTAGAAGTAGTAGTAGTAGTAGTAGTATTATCAGTAGTAGTAGTAGTAGTAGCAGTAGTAATAGTAGTAGTAGTAGTAGTAGTAGTAGTAGTAATAGTAGTAGTAGTAGTAGTAGTAGTAGTAGTATAAGTAGTAGTAGTAGTAGTAGTAGTAGTAGTAGTAGTAGTAGTAGTAGTAGTAGTTGTTGTTGTTGTTGTTGTAGAAGTAGCAGTAGTATCATTATTAATTGAATCATCAGTCAGTCATCATCATCAGTCGGTCAACGTCATCATCAGCATTAACCATAGTTAATCGTATTAAATAAGTACACATTATTTTTTTTTAATTTTTATCATATCATAAAATTTTCAGAGGTTTTCCATCGATAAAGACAAGTTAGAAATTTAATTTAATCGTTGCGTTTGAAAGCTGTATATTACCACGCGTTGTCCATATTCTCTGCTCATAAAATCATATATTTTCAACGATGCCTGAAAAAAGGTAACTCATCAGGTATCCAGGTACACGGGTGTATTTCCCGCATATTTATACAGTTATATGGTTGAATTTATTTTGAGCTTGTATTTTCCATCTATTTTTCCGAATTTGATATTCGAACAGTAACTGGAATGCGGTGCCTAGCATGCAAGCTTATTGAGTTATAAGTAACGTAAACTGTATATACATTTTGTTTAAAGTATTGGCAACTCTTACCCAGTATTAAATAAGCCCTGACATTCGAAAGTGCTTACATTTGGCAGCTACGCAAATGGTTGACATGCATGCTGCTCTTGAAATGCGTGCCAGACGCCAGTTGATGTCACGGAATTTCGTAATGGTATTGGAATATTAGGCAAACATAGACAAAATAATTGGTAAATATGCACATCAGCAATAAATTAGTTTCCATATCCTTATCTGTTTACTTTCGCCCTCACGACTCGTTCAATAACCATTTATATAATAATATATATAGGATCTTGCACGAGTTGTCATATCATACCATATTTTATTCAACGAGTTCAGGAATTTTGTTAGTAAGCCAGCCTTTGGCGAGCCTACTAACGAATTTCTTGGACGAGTTTAATAAAATATGGTATGATATGACAACGAGTGTCAGATCTTTTTTAAATGAGCAAATTAAATAAATATTAACGCAAACATAATGATTAATCCCGTATGTTGTTTACATTTCGTGACGTCATTTGACGTTGCAACGTCATTTCAGCAAAATAACAAAATGCGATTGGTCAATAAACGAAAATTAAGCCAATAAAAACGCTTAAAATGTTGTATTACACATGTGTACTATAAAAAATATGTAATGGTTGTATTACATGGGAAACTGGGTATAGCATGTGATAAAATCGGGTCAATATACGCAGTTTATTACAGCCTTAACAAAACACGATAGAAGGTTCGAGGTCAACTCAGGGCGCGTTCTGATTTTTTTGATTCACCAAGCAGGTATTTAAATCGAATGTTGCCAATTGTTTAAATAGACTTGTTCACAGATTTTGGCTTGGTCTGAAATCGGTCATTAAAATCTTTCAATTCATGACTGTAAACATCGAAACTAAAAAGATCTTGTATAAACAGGAATACAATTTCAGAAAGAAAAAAAAGATATCCTTAAATGGGCTCGAACCACTGACCCTTGGAGAGATTGTTTAACGCTTAAAAATACTCGGCAATTCGCGCTTCTATATGTGGTGAGGTTATTTTATACTTTAAATAAGCAATCCTCGTAATGTTACACAATGTAACGATAACAACAGAAGTTGATTATTATTATTCAATTTTTCAATCGTTTCGCATTTGTAACGCTTTATAATTTTCAGGTTTTTAAATCGTTAAACGATGCATATAAGACTCTTCTTAGTAAAAGTCTAGTTTATTCGGAACGTGTCGTCCCTAATCAGCCTGTGCGGAATGCTCAGGTTAATTCGGGACGACTTTACTGGATATTATTAGCATGATAAATGTTCAGTTTCATTGATTCATCGCAACATATTTACAACTTAAATTTCAAAATCTAAAATAATATTTTTTTTAATTTTGGCCATTTACCGATTTATAAACAGGTCACTTTAACTACCAAACGCCAGCAACTAAGGATAGGAAACCAGAGTAAGTAACGATGACTCATACATCAGAACTGGTTAGCCGTTAATCGAAAGGGATGACACCTCTTGTATGCGCAAAAATATAATATAACTTTTACACAGCAATATCATGGACGTCAGGCTAAACATTTGTATATGCAAAAATGAACGTCAGGCTACTGTTTGATTACGTACAATTCACCTTTCAACACTTTACAGATATTGCTTTTAAAACTATGGCTTCTTTGTTATTATCAAAGTATAATTAAAACCACTTTTCTATAGTCATGAGGACATTATCAACTGAATAAACCGAACAATTTAAGCCGTGTTTTCGATATACCCTCCACCTCAATGTTGATAGTTTATTGGAACAGAGCCAACCTTCACAGGAAATGTCTTCATATTTTCTGAGAAAACAGACCCATAAACCAGCAAAGATATTAAAGATATATCAGAGGTAGTTATTCATACTTCTGTGTACTCACACACCGAAATATTTTGACTTAAATCAGAAAACTATGCGTATTTGATAGGCACATTATTGATTTGACTATGACAGTTCCGTTAAAAAATCACAACTACAACTTTTTCATAGCAAGACTGGGTCAACGGGCAGAATGCTTAATGTCCCAATACCTGATTAAACCTTGTCTCCATAGAAAATTCATATATGCCCCAACATGTTGATTGAAACGTTCTTTGGAATAAAACGGCTCTTTAAAAACATATTCGAAAATTGAAACAATATTCAAGATTTAATATGTACTGCATGACAAAATTTCGAAGGCCTTTTAGTGCATAGTTATATACGTATTTTCCTTTATTCGGTAATATTTTACTCGGAATATATATATATATATATATATGTATGTTAATAGTTAGGATAATTAAGATTGATTACTAATTGCATTTAAGCGTGGTTTTGAATGTCATTTTTATACTTACGTAGCAATTAACATGACTGGCGTGAGTCTGTCGCCCAATTATTCACTCGCTGTTAGAAATAACCTTCCGATTTATATAAACGTATTTGTACGTCACATGTGTCTATTGACATGGTCTATGAATCCGACTAAAATGATTAGTTTAATAAATGTAAACGGTTTTATGTCGATGCAGTGCGTGAGATAGTTATTGCAATCAATCATTATTGATCATAAACAATAATATTGTTAGTAATGTATGTAACACATGAATTCAAAACAAGTAGGTGTGTTCTTTACTGACATTTACATGCAAATAAATACGTATGATTCATTAATGTTTTGTCACAATCGAAGCGATGGGAGACATGCAAAATATTAGCGCGAGCATGCGTGTTTGCTGTTTATTTATGTAACAGATGCTGCAGTGCGAAAACCCTTAATCGTTCAGTTAATGTATGACGAGCGTATTTTATTCGTCTTCAGGCATTTTGTTCTACCTTGTTTACATATATGTATATTTAACGAGTGACAAACCGTTTTATCATCCAACGTTATTATATTCACGTCAGTCTTTAAAAATGTTAACTTGTTCGTTGATTTTCATAAAAGGATCAAAGTTCTCGGGCAAAGATTTTCAACTGGTGACCTTTTTGAATTATTGTTCCATTTCAATGATACGTGACACACGAGATAATATAAAAAATGCGCTTCAAATGAAGAGAAAAGCAACATACTGAAGTTCATAAAATGTAAACACATAATTATGGTTTGGCTTTATATAACATCTTAAAGGTTTTAATATTCTTATTACGTTATCAGAGAATGCATTATGTAGTTAAACCACGAGAGCAATTGGACGAATACACATCAAAAGGGAGATTATCCGATCTCGCTGTAAGAAAGTCTCAACAGGTTAATCTTTTTATAAAAATGACAAGAAACACCGCACGAAGGATTGGAATTGGTCAAACATTGTTAATATTCCATTTACGAAAGCGTCAAACATCAATCGGTTAATATGTTTGAATGCGGATGTTTTCGTTTGCACGAACAAACAGGCGTAACGGATTACTTTAAAAGAGCATCAAAACATTAGTTATAGTTTAGCAAAAACAGAGCAGTACACATCATACACTTTTTTAAAGTCGACCACCTTAGTCGAAAGCACGCGTGAGAACAAAAGTCGGGTGACTTGTTTACACTAAGATAGTAGACCAGGCAAAAACCACACAAATGTCGAACGCGATAGTGTATACGGAACGTATATATGGATATATATATAGCTACATACTGATAATATAATATCCTGCTGGGGCAAGAAATAAGTCAAATCATGTATGTTTTCGTTCAATAAAAACATGTTTTTATCTTTGAAATATATATGAAATACGTTTAATAAACATTTGCATCAAGCAAAAGTCTGATTCGGTGGGAAACTGTATACTTACAAATACTCGTATGACATATGGTTTTCGTTGTTCAACTTAAACTAACAAGTTTGACTTCTCTTAAATGCTTCTAGTTAGTTACTTTACCTTCTTTGTAAATAAGCAATAATTTATGCTTGCTTGCGATTGAAAGGCGAGTACCTTTCTGGTTTAGTGCAAGTCACACATATATACCTGTAGATTTTACAGGTTCGAGTTAAAACCAATTTTATTTATATAACGATAACGTTTCGTCCATTATCATTCTATTGTATGCCTATATACATATCAAGTGTTTGTTTTGCTTTTATGTTGTTGGTTTTTGTTATTGTTGTATTCTGAAACAAATGTGTGTTATGTCCGGAAATATATGCAAATGTAAATGGGTCGATGTTTTTTTTAAACATCTACAGGGATCATAGTGTTTCAAACTGACAAACATATGTTCAACACAGTTTTACTGTTACATATACACGTTTTAGAGATGAAGATAAGACCGCGGACTTGACGTCACATCATGTACTACTACTACTTCTACAACTACTACTACTACTACTACTACTACTACTACTACTACTACTACTGCTACTACTACTTCTACTACTACTACTGCTACTACTACTTCTACTACAACTACTACTACTACTACTACTACTACTACTACTACTACTACTACTACTACTACTACTACTACTACTACTACTACTACTACTTCTTCTTCTACTACTACTACTACTACTACTACCACTACTACTACTACTACTACTACTACTACTACTACTACTACTACTACTACTCCTACTACTACTACTACTTCTACTACTACGACTACTACTACTACTACTACTACTACTACTACTACTACTACTACTACTACTACTACTACTACTACTACTACTACTACTACTACTTCTACTACTTCTACTACTGCTACTTCTACTATTACTACTTCTACAACTACTACTACTTCTGCTACTAAACACGTTCAAAGTCTTTCAGTGAATCGTATAACACAAAAGACTGTTATAAATTCATTATATATATATATATATATATATATATATATATATATATATATATATATATATATAAATGTGCTATTTTCATAGCTGGTTAGCACTCTTTGATTCAATGCGAATTAATTCCTTGTACATATGATTTGCTTATTGATTTTAAAATAAGCTATAAAAATCATTTCAAGAGAGAGAAAATGAAATATACATTTGACGAGTTTAGGGGACGACAGTGAAAATCTAATTGTTTACACTTATGCAAAAACTGAACTGTAATAATATGTTCTATTGGGACCACATGTTATTTTCATATATTGAATTTGCTACAAACGTGATATGATAGAACCCGATACTAGTTTGTGTAAAATTTGATTATACAATATATCGTTGACATCTGCATTGGGAAAGTAATATTATTGTAAGTTAAATCTGCCATGTTAAGGATGATACAACTTTTATTGATCATAGTGATTCATAATTATAAGGAATTGTTATACAATTGTAATCTAAAAAAACGATATTCTTTCCTTTCTTTAAATGAAAACTCGATAGAACAAAGTGGTTTGAAGTTTCTCTGGTGAAACACAGTTGCAATCAATGAATTTAGTCAATTTACACCATATCTCACCCGAAATCCATTGCTATAGATGTTAAATTAAATAACAATTAAGGTTCATATCATCACAAAATGACGTTCAATAAGTCGGAAAATATTTTGATTTTCATCGTTTCGGCAAATAAAACATATTTGTTTCCACAATACAACTTTGCGTGTCTGTACACCCTTAAATATAACAAATCAGAAAATATTGATTGTAGGAATGCGTTATGAACAAAACAATTTATACCCGATGCGACTTGATTGCAAGTAAATGACATCTTATTGTTTGACCTTCATTTTCAGTTATAACATTATATTTTTTAAATGAAAGATCGAAAAACACACTCGCGTGACCTACTCGCGGACAATCTGACCCGACTGAAATCTTCACTGAGTAAAGGGCATTTTCCCTGCAAAATTCAAGGACCTTGGTACCATAATTCAATAAAACGTATGAAAAAACATTCTGACCGTTCTTAACGTTACATTGTGCATCAAAACTAACTGTCCAACGCCTTTTAAAACATTTGTTCACATACCTTTCAACTGGCCGACATGTTAAACACACGAGCGATTTCATTGGTCCAACGCGAAGGTGTGTCTTTACTCTTTAATATTATTACTTGGATCCGGTCAGATCGTTTACGAGTAGGTTACGCGAGTTGTGTATCGTGTTATTTCTTAAAATTTGACCCAGCAGTTGTAAAACTATGGCTAGATATGTACATTTCCAGAAAGAAAATTTATTTTTGCTTTTAATAAGGCCGAGTTTATGGAAATCGCTGTACAATTGATGAAGTAATGGCTTTAATACCGATGTAACCTATCTTCGGGTCATTTTGAGTTAAATACCTTGTAATATATATATTTGATAGTGAAATGTGTTTTTAGATAAGTTGATTTTTCGTTATAGTTTATTTTTCATTCAAAATGATTTTTTACTAATTAATACCATAGCCATTTGCTAACCACCTGTGATTTAAATACAATCACAATCACAACATACGCGCGACCTTTAAATTGTTTATACACTATGCTTTCATTACACTAGAAATAAAGATCGACACAAAAGGATTGGGACAATTGAATAAGCGATGAGCCGTGTGTGCAACGAAGCGTTTAATGTTAATAGAAAATAACAATTTAGTTGGTGTAAACTGGTATTTATTTATTCAAATGAGTTGTAGGCGGGAACGTTTGACGGTCATTTAAGATGTAATTCTTTGATAAATTGACGTCCGTTTGGATCCGTCAATATGCCGAACAATTGAGTTTTCTTTATTAATGAAAATGGGTGTTAATGCGTACGCTAATTGCGCTTTTGATGTGCATGACATTATGTTTCTTTAACGCTTATACCTTGATTATTGTTGATTTGTTATTCCATTGCTCTTCTCAACCTAACAAAGATATGAATGGTATGCGACGCACGCTTGGTGATTTGAGTTTATTGTACGTTTTAGATTGAGACATACTTTATAAATATGATTGTTTTTATTGTATAGTTTGAATTATGTAAGTTCAGTAATACAACTAAGTAAGTATCAATCATTCTAAAGTGTGCAGATGTGCATTGACATCATAATTAATTTAAATTAACAACCATTACACGAACAACTTATACAGCTATTTTGAAACTCTGACTGAAATGTAAATGGTGTGCTCTAATATTACAACATCAAATATGTTAAATTCTACAATTTCTACCAGTTCCATAATATCAAATACAAATGAAGCTAGGACCGCATGAGCTACCGGTGTATCTATTGCACTTTTTGCCCTCCACATCGTCCAAGCAAATATTTTACATCCTTTGAATTACATTTGATACATGGCCATACATTATACAACATACTTAATGTAACCTACGCATGACTCTTATTGTGAATAACATGACCTGCTTTCATCTCAAATTCTAATTTTAAAATTATTTTAACGCTAATAGAGAGTATCTTTTGTTTGTATATGTGTATTTAATAAATCGGATTATGTTGTTTTGCCTGTAAATATTCAAATACATTTATCAAAATGACTTTTTAAATTTCTTCTGTGAAAAAGTATTGATTCCGAATATTTGTAATTTGAATACGCACTGCTGTGCATGAGGCCTAAAAGGCACAGCAAAAACAACTATTCGGTATTATATTGTTGAACGATTTCCGTAATTGTTTATGTCTTTGCCTTATGTCATTAGTTTGATATACATATATATATATATATATATATATACATATTGGCTATCCATTTATTTTTGCCCATAAGTAAAAGCATATCAAGTTGTTTTGAACACCGGTGTTACAAAATAGTCCATGTTCCGATAACGCTTGGTATTAAGGTAACTCTATCATAGAAGCTTACAAATGTATTATACTATATTTATGTATGTCTTCAAATATGGGCATGGAACTCGACCAAATGTTTACAGCCACTGTTAAGGTAATGAGTGGAAACCCCTTAAAAAATCAAGTATAATCAACATGTTCATGGGCGTTTGTTAAGCATTTCATTACACTTTAAAATGCTCCGTACTTAAGAATTGAATAGCATTTTTCTGCATTTCATCGGTGTATGAACTGTCGGGACAATTACGCCTAATTTGCATAAACGCCGACGGCGTTTATGCATAAATCAGGTGTATTTTGCCCGACAGTTCATACACCGATGAAATGTAGAAAAATGCAATTCAATTTTTATAATTACAACACAAAATTATCTCAAAGCTGAAATTCTATCGTGATAAGGGTCATAAAAGTCCTTTTTAATCTATTTTCTGTTCTGGTTTCATCTCCGTCAAATGGGTATATCGTTGAAGTTCGCGCAAAACGTCATTTCGCTATTTACCAATAAAAAACAACGCCATTAAGTTTCGCGAAAAATATGACGTCATTTTGTGTAATAAATGTGTAACGCTTTCGTTATATATAGGTGTGGTATCCAACTGTTCTATAATGAGCATATCCTCAATAAGGAAACCATTTGTACAATTTCGTTCACTGAATGAATCAACTCCGTCAATGTACAGATTTATAACAGAAAACCTTATTACCATAGAAACCTTTATTCTGAGAAATAAGTGATAACTTCATTAGTCTGCTTTGTCTACAACATGTTCATTATTAAATGATTCAATAATAAGAGAATGTCGTCGTTATTGCGAAAAAAAGCTTTTCCAAATTTGAAATCATATCAGACTAAACTTTGGCAATTTTAAAATATAGTAATTGATTTATTTTGGCAACTTGTTTATGACCAGAAAGTATCGTCATGAATATTCATGTTTAAATTTGCATACGAAGTGGGTTCATCGGAAAATGAAAAACCGGTCACGTAAACAAATTATCCAATCAGTGTGCAGCATTCATATGAAAGTGACAGAAGTTGTAATTATATATTATATATAATGACATATGTGTGAAATTGTATACGATTATATTGTGTTAATATTGTTTGTTTACATTCCAAAATACATTGACATTGTGCAATAATAAAGTTTCGCTTCTGCTAGTTATATATCAAGACGACAATACAAACATTAACAAACACATTCTAGTTAAGTTAGGCTTGTTTCTTCTTGTCCTCTTACAATTACTTCGAACAAAATATGACATCAACACAATACTTATCAATAATACTTAATTCCGTAAGAGGGCGTTGTTTTTACAACTCGGAATGCAGGTTGTGAGACTCTTCATATCTGACTTCCTTCAGTAAGAGGTCAATGTTAAATATGTAAGTTTAACAACATCGCGCATTTACAAGCGGGTTGGAAGATGTGTTCGTTGAAATTATGATTATAATTTTGCATAAATGAATGACACATAATTGACAGAGTAAAGACATTTCGAAAAAAAGATGGTTGTGTGTCGTTCCCTTACGAGTACCCAGTCTGCCTTTTACAAGAAAAGTATATACAGTTGATCGCGATTTGAATTTTCTATAGTGACATAATACCACAATGTGTTTTACGTTAATGACGGGCGTGAAATTTATTTAAGCCGATCTTTAATCATAGTGCTTTTTTATTGGCGGTTCAAATGCATTTGCTCCAGTTGTTATCAGTTATTACGTGTAGTTTTCTGCTATATGTGTTCAAGTGTAATGAAAGGAAATATGATCACTTGCTTCAAGCAAAGTTATAACAAATAGTATCGACAGACTGTCTCTCGATATGCACTTAAACTATGTTGATCATGTATGACTTCAATATTATTCGGACTTTAATGTGCAGGAAAATCCTTGTTGTTTTACTCTCCTTCATTTAGTTGTACATGCAATTCGATTGAGTATGAATAACACATTCTCAGTGATTACACCTAAACGCTTGTGTATAACAATATCAATGTATAACAATTTAACACCATTATCTGCAGTATGCATGTACCAAACGAATACCCATATGGTGTATCAGTGTTATGTAAATATGAATATGCATTTTGTAAAACTGCAGATTTTAATGTGATTATTTATTTCCTTAAATCGATTTGAGTTCCATTACCACACAAGTCTTCCCCTTCAAAATACCAACGCATAAAACGAATTACGAAAATATTTATAAATGAAATTTTAATAATTAAATCAGTATCAAAATGTTATATAATAGCCAATAAAATATGTTTTCGGTAATGAAGGTAAATCGGTTTGGACTTATCACAGCATTCATCCGTTTCTTAATAGATTATTCACCATCTGTCGTCTCTGAGAGCGTGTAAAATCTGTAACAAAAAACGCATATGGCTAGACGGGTTTTAATATAAATAAAATTATATTAAGCGTTATATGCATCAATATGCGAGCATGAATAACATACTACCAAATGTTGGAATTATCTTTCTATCCATCTATATATCTATCTATCTATCTATATATTTTTTTACCTATCTATATATCCATTTATTTATTTATTTATTTATTTATTTATTTATTTATTTATTTATTTATTTATTTATTTATTTATTTATTTATTTATTTATTTATTTATTTGTTTGTTTATTTATTTATTTATTTATTTATTTATTTATTTATTTATTTATTTATTTAATATATTTCAGTTATATTTAAAACTCACCGCAAACAATCCACCACTTCTACAACGACCAGCAGTACCCAGTGAATAAACACATTTCAGTCCCTCATTGCACGGGGTACCCGCATATCCACCGCATAGTTCACCCTCCTCCGCAAACTGTGCCCAACACTCTATGAATACTACAAAACAAAAGCGAACACACGCGTGCGACATTCAGTGTTTGTAATCTCATATACTTAAATAAATGTGTAACGCTTTCGTTATATATAGGTGTGGTATCCAACTGTTCTATAATGAGCATATCCTCAATAAGGAAACCATTTGTACAATTTCGTTCACTGAATGAATCAACTCCGTCAATGTACAGATTTATAACAGAAAACCTTATTACCATAGAAACCTTTATTCTGAGAAATAAGTGATAACTTCATTAGTCTGCTTTGTCTACAACATGTTCATTATTAAATGATTCAATAATAAGAGAATGTCGTCGTTATTGCGAAAAAAAGCTTTTCCAAATTTGAAATCATATCAGACTAAACTTTGGCAATTTTAAAATATAGTAATTGATTTAAATGTAATTGTAAGAATTGGCGATTAATATAACCGAGCTACAATCCAGTGCAATCAGTTTATTCATACATGATACAAAATTATTTCAATTTTATCTTTTTTGTATTACGTCGTTATTGTCGTTTGTTCTTACAATCGTTACTAAAAATTATATTATACCTGATGCGATGAGAACAATAGTCTTGATTACCTGCCCCTGACATTTTGTAATGGGTCAGGCATACATGATTTAATGACGGCAGCCAGTGTGTTCTTTAAAATGGACAATTAATTTATTTTCGGAGCAAGAAGTTCACATTGTGATAATTGGTACGTTTTATTATAATTAATTTATTGGCGATATTGATTTTTCTTGTTTCTTACGTAACACCTCAATACATAGACATATTTATATGGCTATATTTCGGAGAGAACGGATTTCGGATCAACTTTTATAACGCAATGTTTAAGTTATAATTTACAATCCCTTTGGTTTATCTTAGTGACACATGTGTGACAATTATTCCATGTGCCATGGGAATATTTTCATACTGGGAGTGTATAATTTTCTACTGTTTGATTTAGTTTGCATGATGCAAAGTAAACACTACAGAATTACTTGAAGACCTTAGTTCAAGTTAGTACAAAATCTCCAACGTATTGTTAAGCATATAAGTGGACGGAGAAAACAACAAAATACACATGGAACGAACACCTAGCCAGCATTTCTTGCATCAAAAGTACTGACCACTTTGTGCAAGCAACTGACTGCTTCCTCGCTTGAATTTGTAGCGAAGCACAAGGACTCTTGGAGCGGATGATAAAACATGACAGTTAAAATTGGCTTGTTTGATGGTTTACCCAACAACACATAGGACTCCAGATCAGCTTATAGGGCTGGATAAATATTTAAAAACTGACCTTTAACAGTTATTGCTCTGAAATAATATAATTTTACATTACATTATTCACATATAAACTGAAATATAGTATCTATACATAATTGATTCTTTAAGTAAATCACAAAGTGATCATTTTCTATGAACTGTAGACTTTATTTTCCTTTGGTGTAATTTCATGCACTTTAAAGGTGTCAAATAGGATACTAGGATACAACTTATTATTTTTAGAGTCTTGTTTTGCATATTAATTGCTTACATGGCTATGTTTACCTGAAAACAATCAGAAAGAGATATTGTTAAATCATTTTTTTTTCTTTTTATAAGTAATTTAAGAAAAAAGTTGGTACATATGTCCCTGTATATTATAATGAAGCAAAACTTAAAAGATGCTGGGGACTGTTTCATCAAAGGTCGTACGACAATTCAAATATACAATTAAAACGGGAAAATTGAAAATATAAAAGCTTGTAAAACAACATGCACTCAAAATTTGAACCATGGGTAAGAAAATTATGACATGTATCAATTAACCGAAATTAGCAATTCTATGATTTCGTGTTTAGTAATAATGTTTATTTGAAATATGCATCGTATTCTAAATCTGTCACATGATGTTTGATGACACGGCCCCCAGGACCGATAAGTCAAGGTCAATATTTTAGGATGAACATATAAAATATTAAATTCACAATATAAAATAACAGCATCTTAAACAAATAATCATTATTAAGAATTTTTCAGTTTTTTTAAGAAAATATTCTATTGGGCACACTTAATCGTATCCAGTCAGTAGATAACTGCAGTACATTGTTCAGACAACTCTTAGATTTCCAAACTGCCATTCCAGTTCCAGATCAGAATTATAAACGCTGCAACAGGCAAATGGTTTAACCGTTGTGCGGAATCCGAAGAAAGAATTTATTATTTCACGTTTGCATATTGAATTGTTTAAACAATATTCTATCATGTCTTTCCTCATTGCTGTTGACACCAAGTCTCATTGGTTGAAGTACAGGATAGACTGTGCATCTGTGCCCGTTCTTCCAGCTCGTCCACTTTCTTGGACATATGCTGACAAAATAAGACAATTTGACTATTTGTTTTAAGTTGTTAGCAGTTGTAAATTGTGTTATATATTTGACATAATACAAAAGATTTTCTATTCATGTACATTTGTTCAACCACAATGTTGAATCAGAAGTGCTTTAAAAAAATCATATTTCTATTTGTAAAGTCACTAGATAAAGCACATATCATACTTTCAACACGTTATTGTAATGTAATGTAAAAAGTAGTTTTGAAGAAATTGATTTGTTTTCTCTGGTCATTCATTTAACATGATCAAATCATTTTAAATCATATTTCTGATCAAATAGTGTTATGATTTTAATTTAAGTTAAGATCAATGTTGCTGTTTTTGTGATAAGATCCATATATATATATATATGAGTCGCGTTCTGAGAAAACTGGGCTTAATGCATGTGCGTAAGTGTAATCCCAGATTGGCCTGTGCCGTCCGCACAGGCTAATCAGGGACGACACATTCCGTCTAAACTTGATTTTCGGTAAGGATGGACATACCATAAACGCGGAAAGTGTCGTCCCTAATTAGCCTGCACAGGCTTATCTGGGATCACACTTTACGCACATGCATTAAGCCCAGTTTTCTCAGAACAAGGCCCATATATATATATATATATATATATATATATATATATATATATATATATATATATATATATATATATATATATATATATATATATATATATATATATATGCAATTTGCATATGCTATTGTTGACTTAAAAAAAATACATCATATACATACTACGTATATTGAACAGATATTCTCTTGTGCAATTGTGTACACATTAATTATCCGAAAGACGCTGTTTCCGAATTGGGTAAACATGATATAAAATCATTTTTTAAATAAATCATAAGTGATTCGAAAAAATACAATAGACGGATCGATACCTATAACTAAACCTTAACAAAAGCTTGAAGGATTTTCACTTACTCCAAACTTTTTTTTTTTTTGATAATTAATACATACATTGTGCGCCGCCACTTTCCACGGTTGCCTGAAGTACTAAAGTATTAGTACGACGGGAACCATAATATGAGAACAATCGCAAATAATGCAACACGCTTGTCCATTGCAATGCTTTGTTCACC
Organism: Dreissena polymorpha; assembly: GCF_020536995.1. Taxonomy (NCBI): domain Eukaryota; kingdom Metazoa; phylum Mollusca; class Bivalvia; order Myida; family Dreissenidae; genus Dreissena; species Dreissena polymorpha. The sequence goes on from NC_068361.1 coordinate 11,634,771, forward strand.
TTTACAAGTTTAGAAAATGAATGTGAAATATATACTGCGCACTTTTTTAAACCTCACTTTAAACACAAGATAAGGAGTTGCCTAAATGAATTGTATCAAGGCGGATGTTCAGTGACACGTGTACAATTTTTATTAGAAAACATATTACTTCGATGTAAATAACAACCGGATGTATTTGAGTGAGTAAAGGGACAATAATGTTTTACGTTCATAAAATGTCTTTGATGTGTTTATTAGCTTAAGTTATTTACGTCATTTAGAGTCGGTAAACAAGGCAAGCCCAATCGACGAGATGTATGTTTGTGTTTTGTCTCGCTTTTGAAATTAATTTTAACAACGCTTACACACACGTAATTTTCCATCACAGAAATGTTGTTTGCTGTGTGTTTTTGTGAACTTAACAAACGTGAATTTGCACGATAAATATGGGCATTCTGTCATTTTTGTATTTAAGTTATCTTACGTTTAAATAAGTGCACCCATCTGTATTTTGTTAATTGAATGACTGAAATCATATGTGGGACTTCGTTTCTCGTAAAGTTTCATTTATAGAAAACACAGGCCTATGTGGCGGCAATATTAACAGTATTAAATGTTTATTTATCATACTACCGCATTGATATCTGCCTGATATAACGTTGCCTGATATAAAAAGTATATCATGGTCAACAGGAAGTTATTATATCAGTCAAGGATAGGAGGTAGGTCATATTACTCGGAATCAACTAAAAAGTAATCATTTTTAGTAAAATCGAATCAGATTCAACCAAACAAACAATTTGATACCAAGACATAAAATAATTATTTTAAACACAAAATGCAACACAAACAGCTAAAAACATTTTCTACAAATATTAAGCGCGCGTGCTCATGACGTCATTATTTACACGACAAACGGCAAAAGTCATATTCTTTCCCGCTAAAACTGCAGCTTGTAAGCTATTTTTTTCATTATTTCTTTAAAATCGGGGACGTAGAGGTATGATAAACAGAAAAATAGGATACTGCCTTATATCGGCAAGCCTCGCTGTTACTTTATTCTTAGCCTTGCCTGATATATTACAAAAAGTAACCTGTTATTATCTATTTATCATACCACCGCATTGATTTCTGTCATTTAGTTTCTCTCCACATACTACTGTCTACAATATGCATATTATATACCTTCCTTAAATAAGTTTGTAACGGTAAACACTTTTATAAATATATATATACCTGTTAAAAATAGCTGTTTAATTTCAAGAAGCATGTCTTTAGAGTTGCACATTCCTTTAATTGTTAATTCTAAATTGATATTGCTAAACATTATATATGCATATGCCTGTGTGTCATTGACCACTGTTAACTACATTGTGTGTTATATGTATGTGTACTCATGGGTTTCAATGGTGATGTATTCTGAAATAAAACCTAAAAAATAAACCTATACAACCTAGGCATCCTGTAAAATTATCCGTTAAATTTCAAAACATCCGGGCATGAGCGCCACCTTGGAAGTAGCATTGGTTCATTAATTAATGCATCTCAACAAAGAGGTGGCGCCCTTGATAAGCGGCCGTGATATACATTCTTTAAATTGTCAATCAAGTCATATAAATTCAAATATCGCAAATTTACACAACTTGACAAATGTGCATAATTCTAATAGAAATCTAAAATCCAAAGCCCGTTCTACATTCGCCTATGCTAAAACAGAAAAATTGTTGATGTGAAGACTCACATTTACTTTTGTTTGTCGGTATCAATGATCCGAAATATGTTTTATAATTTAAAACAACGCTTCCCGTGTCAGAAATTACGATGTGCAATATTTGTATTAAACACGTTATCTTACATCTAAACGTGTTCTCAAAATGTTTTTATTGAACCATTCAATTGAAATGATTAATGTACGCGAATATGTCATGAGGTGTATGTTTAATCTTATCGAACTACGTTATTTAGAGTTTAATCTGCCTATTTGATTATTTTCACTTTTCAAATAAAATGAATGTAAACGTATATCGTTTATGGCCGTGTACACATGTCTGTAACTTGTCGGATATATTTAAGTGCAATAGAGACACTAACCTTGCGTTCCTTTATTACATAAACATGACAATAGGTTCACATTTTGTTCTTGATTTATTAAATAATAGATTGCATACATACCCACACATTAGTTCAAATATTAATAAGAAATAATAAGTCAAACTTTTAACTCAAGATATTATATGATGCAATACTTCAGTAGTAGTATGTGATATATCTTTCTATAACTATAAATCCTGGCGATGTCTGTTTCATTGACGTTTTTAAATTTCCATTACCAAATAAAAAAGTATGTGTTTTTCTTTTTTAATATATGTTCGTTTGTGTATGCCCTTGTTAAGAGGGGATTAAACTACCACGTAAAGTTAACATTTATGAAGCCCTCTCTTTTTCTCTTGCGAGTGAAGATAAATATAAATAAATAAAATCGAAGTGTATTCTTATTTTCATGTACATGTTATGTATTGTTTTGTGATTTCATTTATGTACGCCATATTATGTACGCTTACATGTTTCTTTAATAATAGGCGCTGAATTTAATATAACAATTCAGGTTTACAGTACTTAAACATAAATGTATTATCGCAATTACCCTAAAATGTATCAACAATAATAAAAACATATAACGGCCATGGTTATGACACTTTCTCACCATTAACTAATATAATTGTGAAATAATTAATAGCGTATTTGTTTGATCGACCAATCCGAACTAAAATACAAATGGTGGCGTGTTTACTGTTCTAAAGCGATCTAAAATAAAAGTAACAAAATGACGTACTCTACAAAATATGTTGTTTCCGACGAAGTCATGGGACAGCATATCTCATTCCTGCATGGTCTAATCAAGCATCAATTTATGATCTCTCATTTCAACGATGAAAACTCATAGCTCTGATGCCAGATTGGCACATGACTGTCATTGAGAACCCATAGATTCTGCCGAATACCTATTAAATGTTCATCTATGTCCATTAAAGTTACTATAGGCTAGAAAGGGTTGACGATCGTGTCTTGACAACTATACTCAACTTAAGACAGTTCTTTACACTTTTTGGACTAGGTGATTTTGAAGGCAGAGCAAACGTAAATTGTGTATGATCCCTGATGCGAAGATAACACAAACATTTGCTGCACGTGTGGTACGAGCTTGATGAGTGTACAATCGAAAAGTCTGCAATGGTCTTCTAGCACACACACTGTTTTTAATCAAATCTTAGAACAATAATGTGTGTCCGGTCATATTGTTCTTAGAAAGAAATAATTGAGAATATACAATCAATAATGTATGAATGCTTCCATGTGAAGCACGATGAAACCGAACGTGGTCCAGAGGAGTCAATGCGGCATTGATAATTTATTTTATCTCAGTTGATATCTTATGCTGTGTTTCTGAAATTCTTCTTATTTAAAAGGGCTTGTTCACAGATTTGAGCATGTTTTGAAACTTTTAATTTAATTGTTCAAATAGATAAAGGTAAACATCGGAACTAAATAGCACCAGCATAACAGAAGAATAAGAAATGTATAAAGAAATCCACATCTGGGCTCGAACCACTGACCATTGGAGTAAAAGTGAACCGCTGAAAATATTCGGCAATTTGTGCAGCACTTGATTCCAATGTATTTTGTACATTAAATAAGCAATTCTCGTAATGTTAAGGGATATAACGATAACAACAAAACTCTCCAAAATATTCAATCGTTTTGCGTGTGTAACGCTTTATAATTTTCAGATTTTTAAATCGTCAAACGATGCATATAATGGATATTATAGATTATAGTAAATGTCCAATAATTTGGTCATTGTATCAAACTGTGACCAAGTCCCTTTAATTATTCCGTTAGAAGTGTATTTGAGTGTATGTTCTATCCAGTTATTTGAACTGGCATACGTTAAATGTATTGACTTAAGTATTCATAGATATAACAATTTAATGTAAACCATCCTACATACACAGGATGAACATAGCAACAATCATTTAACGAAACTACTGTTAAAAGTCCTTTCCTACGTTGGGCAGGATTCATATACATGATGTTTCTATAGTAAACAGTTTATTTTAAGGCGTTAATATCTGCGAGCAATGTTAAAAATGTATCTTAGTGTTTTGGATTTTAATCATGCTAATATATTTTTTCAAAGTTATATTCATGTATAGAACGATTTAAAAAACAATTTTGGATATTGCAATTTTATGATGATAAACATTGGTAAAACTTATCACTAAATGACATTGTCCTTTCTTGAATAATTGTTGACTGTAAATTGTGACAAAATCATATGGACATGTTTGACATGTTCAGTTTACACAGTTCTAATAAACACAAATAACGTGTCATATGACACAATGTAAACTTTGTAAACAAAAAAGCAGCACATATCCGTTTACAGGTTAACGTTTGTTTCAGGTTATCAAATCATTGTGGCGATGTTTTCTTCTTCCATCAAGATTTAAAATATCTGAAAGAAATATACAATATTAAAATAGACACCAGACCTTACCTATCGATATATGCATTAATATGCCTATTTTAATGTGAGATATATTAGTATTACCTCCCGGTAAAGCAAAAACAGACTTTGCGACCTAATACATTTCAGTTAAGATTATTATTGAAACTCTTCAGTTTGATGAATAAAACAAATATCGTTCAGCTGGTATACCGAATATACATTAAGTTTTTTAATCTTTTTTATCGGGAATATGTGTTTCTAAAATGGATTATTGACATGAAGCTCTCCGTGGCTTTAGAAGTTCAAAACGGGCGCTTTTAAGACTTTTTAATTATTTGAATTCCCTTCTCAAATAAAATGCACTGTATACCGAACATATTTACTTAGTGGTCATTGTGCTCTTTAAACTGAACTAACAGTTAATTATCCAAATGCCCTAAAGATGAAACAGAACAAAACTAGGCCCAGCTAACCAAAGAAATGAACTTGGTGAAAGAAGCAAATGTGGAAATAAATATTAAGAAAGATCGCAAAATTAAATAGTATATATTATTGATTATAAACGGAATATTCTTTAGGACAAGTTTAAATGTTTGAATATATTGCAGATCTTACCATATCCGGTATTCTACAAAGGCCGGAACCTTTCCCTGGTGAGGGTAGGCAAGATAGTCCGGGCTCGCACACAGTAAACACGCCGCATGCTTCCCCCTCCGCCACGCCAAATCTGTGTTCGAAAACTGCACGGCCTTCAGTCATACCTCAAGGCATGCAATAAATAAAATAAACACGTATGATTGTATAGATTATTGACACAATTATAATATACCTTTATTACTCGCAATAGTCAGTATATTAAAAGATCGCATCATCTTTAAGAAATCTACCATCAAATGTAGATTCAGTTTTAATTTAACGCCATTTTTTCTTAAATTATTTTTATTTTAAGCTAAGTATATTAAATCATATTTATAAACACTTTAAGTAAATATATGTTCTTAACAACTAGTTGCACTTTGATAAATCAATTTTCATAAAGAAAAAAAGTATGTTTACGGTGTATAGTGTACAGGAACTAAATTAGAAACTCGACTTTTCTTTTAATTTAACCCATTTATGCCGAGTGGACTCTCCCATCCTTCTAAATTGGATCAATTTATTTCCAAAATTAGGGAAGTGTTGTATATTTATTTCTATATAATTTGAATATTTCTTACAGAATTTCTTTTAAGCAAACAGCGCAGACCCTGATGAGACGCCGCATCATGCGGCGTCTCATCTGGATCTACGCTGTTTGCCAAGGCCTTTTTTCTAGACGCTAGGCACAAATGGGTTAAATTTGAGCACATTAAAATTTCATTTAATTTATTCGCAAGTTTAAACGTTTAACTAGATAATCTCCAATACAAAACAATTAAATTGTAATGCCTTACAAGTAACACCGAAAACCAATTCTATCAATAGACCAAATTTTCAAATACGATACCCTTTTGATCATTCAAACACTGATGTAAATGTTGAAGCTCTTTTTTAATTATTAACTATAAATAGTTTGAATGAGGTATGAGATTATACTAAATGAGACTTGCTCAAACCGGGATCTTTTAGAAAATATGATGATAATATAAAGATATGTCAAGTCGGAAAAAGCGTCGATTGGCTAACGATTTGTGTAGATACGGCTCATCAAGTGCGTGTATCAATATGATGGAGTACATTCCAGTCAGTAAAGCCTAATAGCACAACTATTCGAAAACATTATTTAAAGCAGCGTTTTTTAGTTCTTGACCAATGGTCATATGCTTATCTATCAACTAAACATTAAAAAGATGCATGTTTTATCGAAAAAAATAAAATACATGTGCATTGTATGTTTTTACCGAATTTCACTAATATATAAAATATAAAATCCAATCGTTATGTAAATGTTTAAGTGAAAGTTTTGCAAAGCCGACCTTCTAGCACGGCAACCGCATTTAATAAGCAATATGTTGTATGGATAATGCTCAGTTTTGATTGTTTCAACATTTAACAATTAACACATCAATGTTGATTTCGCCCTACAATTTGGCCACACTAGCCATAGCTCGTTAAACTGTTTAATGTTTTTAGAGACAAAAATGTTTCAACTATGTAACTTATGGTTTACTTTGAAGTGCTCTATTGACAATCTGACCACTGAGCCAGTTATTTTCCCTTATGCATGAACTGTTGAGCCCTTTCAACATTTGTGTCAAAATGCTTGTTAAAGCCACGAAATAAATATTTTTCTAGATTGTGATAAATCTTAAATGTATTTTATTTTATCATAAAACAATGTTTATTTTAACATACGGTATGTAACAATGATTAACGCAGTTAGGCCAAAATATCCATAGCTCGTTGGATTGTGTAATGATTTTGAGAGACAAAATCTTTATTCTACTTAACTCATGATTTTCGTGTAATATGGCCCATGTCTATAGCCAGTTTTACCCCCTCATGCATGACTTTGATACACTTTATAAAGGACCTTTTTATCATAAAATACATAGTATGCAAAGAGGCCATTTAGTTTCACATTATATTTATTTAAGTATTTTTCAATATAAGTGTTTATAAAAAAACACGGGATGCAGCAAGTCATAACTTGAAGCAAGTCAGTACATGACCACTACAAATTTATTCGTACAAATCATTACATTACATAATTTAGTTAAACAAAATGAAAAAATAAAATAAAGGAGATTTAATTCACTTAAAGACAGGAAGGTAAATAGTCATTTTGAGAAAGATTCCTCGCATAATTATAACACTAAGTTTTTCGTGAGTTCATGTAGTAAACGTTTGATGTTTGATTAATGTATCTTTTATAGTTATACACAGTCACTGTCAATCAGTTAATACCGTCTCTTTAAAAACAATACAAATAAGTTCTACTTTATCATTAAAAGTATATGCACATTACGTTTTTCGAACTCAATACAAAAATATGATGTTCTTTACTTTCACTTATATTATGCACACTCTGCGTAAACTCCAAAGCAGCTGTCAGAAATACTGTCTGATTAGAATCTTGTGAGACATATACATGTATGTCATCTATGATTTCTTGTTTACTTTAGTCAAGTTTCTCTACCACATGTAAAAACATGATGTTTTCTTTGTTAAAACAAAATTTTTCATCACTCTGACAGGTACACGTGCATGAGTTATGATCGACATGAAAGAAAAACCTCCAGACATACGATATTGTGTGTAGCAATCTGTTTGTATTACACAGAGATGCAACCGATAAGATTGTGTTTATTGGCCTTATATCGGGCTTAACATAGGCTCGAGAAAATATGCTTAAATTGTGTTAACGGACGATTATATTTATAACACCGTATTTTCTTAGAAACATGAGACCTTATCATATCTTATAATGCTTACTATGTGTTTAAACATGTAAGTTTCTATTATGAACAACGGCAAGTATGTTCATTTAATTTAATTGCAAACATATTTACAAATTATAAAAGACGAGAAGCTGAATTAATTACCAGTTTTAGTTTCCCCCACATAAAAGTTGCTGGTTTATTTTTTACTTTAAAAAAACAAGCCGCTGTTTACTATTATATAAAACGGCAAACCTGCGCATTTAATTGAGTTGCATACATGTATACACACTATAATATGCTTTAACACGTTACATCACAACTGAAGGCGACAACCGTACATTATTAGTTTGTTTTTAGTTGGTCGCGTTAGCGGCCGACTAAAGTTACAGAGCATATTTTGCAAATCAGTATGTGCTTAGAAGCCTTAGCTACGGTAAGAATCGCAACTCACTCTGCTAGGGACGATTACCGCTGCCTGTCTGCAGCAGACGACAAATGATGCTGCTCTAGCAGTGAGTGTATATACCAGCTTGTAAGAGGACATTGGCCAGTCTAGTGTTTATCATTGAAATCTGTACATATTGGCTGCTTTCAGGGAAAACGGGGCTGAATGCACGTCAAATAAGATTAGCCTGTGCACACTGATTAGCCTGTGCAATGCGCACAAGCTAATCAAGGACGACAACACCGAACAACATCAGTGCCTTCAGCGCTTTGATCTAACTGATGTATTGGCCTGTTATGTTCTACATCCTTCTCATGAACGAAATAAGTATCGACAGACTATGTTATCGGTATGTATGAGTATGATTTCACTTCAATGCAATTTTGTTTGGTGTTCTTCGTATTCAGTTTTGATTCTGATAACATCGATCAAAATGGTATCTCCATTTGTTAGCAAAATATTCATATTGTATTCATAACAAAATGCACGTGTTCGGTGATCTCAGGAATATCGATGAAAAATACAATAAAGGTACATAAATCTTACCTGATGCGATTAGAACAACCGCACAAAATACCAAAAGCTTTTCCATCGTTTTGCTTCGTTCAACGCCACACAATAAATGAACAAAAAAAATATTCATATCTATAAGGAATAATTTCCATTTATTTTTGAATACAAAACGGGTAAGGTGGTTCACTTCTTTGTATCAAGGGACGCTAACAGCATTGCTAACGCCGAGGTTCTCCGAATATGAACACGTGACATTTCCTGGAATACTACTTCCTTTTCCGTTTAAACGACATTCAATTCAGGCAAACATTTTTTAGCTTTTGAAAATCGCATTAAATCTCAGCAAGAATGAGAGGTAGAGGTGCTCGACGTAAGGCAGTGTCATAGAAAAGGCCGAGGTCGGTAAGCCCCGATGGAAATCGACTAAACGAAGGGGATAAAGGTAATTTAATCGACTTTGAACACCTACGTAAAGAGGCCGAGATCGTGCCTAATGCTTTAAGCACCGGTATCGTTCCAAGCGAACCCCTTCATGTTAGTGTACCCACGTTTCAATTGCAGCAATCGACCCAGTCAACAATGCCCGTCGCGTTTAACGCAACAACAGCGAACGCGGCAATGCCAAACATCCGGACAGTTTCGGATGAAATAGCGGCCCACATCCCCGATCAGTTGAAACAACAGATCGAGCGGGGCGAATATGTTAATTTCGCACTATTGTTGAAGAGGTCTGTAGAACTCCAGAGTCACCTGTCGGGGGCAATACTTTCGGTTTCGGCGGATGGCCGCCTCGTGGCGCAGCCAAAAGAATGCAAAGACACCATCGGTACAATCGCGAAATGGTCAGACGCATTCATCATCTTCATGTCGGTATACCTATCTTCGATCACAACAGAACAAACAGAACAAAACACAAGAATTGCTCAAGTATTTTTGGACCATAAGAGAGGCCGCATATCGCCAGGGTTGGTCGGCTTGGCGCACCTATGACGAGCAGTTTAGGGAATCTCCCCCTCACCCTGGTCGGAAATTAACAATGACCTTTGAGGGGCTGTATGCTTGTACAACCCGGAAACACACGCACATGGGGAACGTTTGTACGCCCCTCACGCGATCAGTACACGTGTAATTATTTTAACCAAGGAAGTTGCCGCCTGGTTAATTGCCGTTTTTCCCACAATTGCTCGCGTTGTCGGGGGAACCATCCAGCAATAAGCTGTCAGAGCGTAGCAGAAACCTCGGGAGTCGCCCAGCGCGCAAACACACCAAGGTTTGATGCTTCCTTTCCTGGCAGAAATAATCCAAACGCACACAGGTTCGGGCAGCGTCAATTCGGACAAACCCGCGGCAATCTTAGTCGATACACGCAATAACTGTCAAAACAAAAACATTGTAGACATCGCTCCGTCGCCGATTAAATCAGACGCTTTACACACATTTCTTTTAGGGTATGATGATGCGGAGGCACAGTTTCTCTTCTATGGTTTTAAAAACGGATTTTCACTTCAATATCACGGGCCGCGAAAAACACGCGACGCAAAAAATTGAAAATCGGCTTCCGAACACCCAGAGGTAATTTCTGATAAAATTTCGAAAGAACTGTTAGAGGGGCGAGTTGCGGGCCCTTTCTCGTCACCACCGTTCAGCGAATTCATAGTATCGCCAATAGGCTAATTCCCAAAAAAGACCCCGGGGAGTACCGCATGATACATCACCTGTCTTACCCAGAAGGGGAATCCGTTAATGATTATATAGACCCAGCGATGAAATCGGTTCAGTACACACGTTTTGATAAAGCTGTTGAGTTAATACAACGTCTGGGTAAAAATTGTTTCTTATTTAAAATGGACATCAAAAACGCTTTCAAGATCATACCAATCAAGCCTGAAGATTTTCAGTTGTTGGGGTTCCAATTTAACGGATCGTACTATTTTGATAAAACATTACCTTTAGGTGCATCAATTAGTTGTGCTACCTTCGAACGTTTCAGTACTTATTTAGAACACTGTGTCGTTTCCCGAGTGAACTCGGGACTTCTAATCCACTATCTTGATGATTTCTTTGGCGGCGATAAGTCTCGCTCACTGTGCGGTTATATGATGTCCGTCTTTTCCAAGGTTATGGTCGAACAACTAGGAGTCCCAGTGGCAGTTGAAAAAACGGAAGGTCCAACGATGGTGATAACATTCTTAGGCTTAGAGTTAGATAGCGCACAAATGCAAGTCCGCATACCAATTACAAAGATACAAGAATTGACGGAAAAGATCAGCCAGATTTTGTCAAAAGAAAAAGCAAGGTTACGCGATATACAGTCGCTCATCGGTTCACTCAACTTTTGTTGTCGGGCTATACCAGCAGGTAGACCGTTCTGCCGTCGACTCATACATGCGACATGTGGTTTAACCAAACCTTTCCATCGTATTAGAATCAGGCGTGATATTAAGCTGGACCTGCGCATGTGGTTGCAGTTTTTTGCAAACTACAACGGGATATCAATGCTCCACGATCATTTTTGGCTGTCTAATGAAACGTCAATATTTTCACCGATAGCGCGGCGGGGGTGGGGCTCGGTTTCGGTATTTATTTTGAGTCGCACTGGTGCGCAGCTAAGTGGCCAGTAGACTGGCACACAGACGGACATACCAGCGACATAACGGTCTTAGAGCTGTTCCCGATATTGGTTTTAATCGCTATTTGGGGATATATGCTACAAAACAAAAAGATTCAGTTCAACTGCGACAATGCCGCTGATGTAAGTGTACTTAACTCATGGTCTTCGAAATCGGACAAAGTTATGACGCTGTTGCGCCCCCTTACACTCAAATGTTTGGAATTTAATATTTTACTCCGAGCATCCCACGCCCCAGGTACAAAAAACACAATATGCGACGCACTATCTCGATTTCAGATGGCAAAATTAAGAAACTTGGCACCGGAAGCAGACGAGGAACCACAGAGAGTACCCGAGTACCTCTGGAACATCTTGAAGACAGAGCAATCTCCTTAATGCGAAAGTCTATATCACAGAACACAAGCGCAGCATACGAAACCGGTGTTAATGCCTTTAATGCATTTTGCAAGCTTTACCATATATCCCAAATGCCACCAGTACCTGAACAGGTTATCTTATGGTTCATAGCATACTGTTTTGAGAAAGGCTTAGCGACACGCACGGTCAAAACTTACTTGGCAGGAATTAATTATTGGCAACAACTTCAAGGCCACAAATCGTTTTCCGAAGAATTTAGGCTGAGCAAGGTTATAGAAGGCTATTTGCGATCAATGGGTATAAACAAGGACAGAAGACGCCCGATCACGTACGAAATCCTCTTCAAAATAATACAGCAATTGCCAAACGTATGCTATAACTCGTACGAAGCAACTCTATTTGCTGCGATATTTGCCCTCGACTATTTTGGGCTTTTTCGAATAAGCGAGTTGGTATCACCTAAACGCCCGGAAATGTATAACCAAATCAGAACGTCCGACGTTGAATTGTCGTTAGACCAATCATCCATATCAATCCGCATCGCCAAGTCAAAAACGCCTCAACACAACGCGGAGGTCACACTCAAAATTCCGAAATCAGAGGAATCAATATGTCCTGTCCAGAGAATGCGCGACTATCTGGCAATGTCACCGGTAGGTCCTGCAGCATTTTGTCATTAAGGGGGTATGCCAGTTACCAGACAGCAAGTAAACGCGGTACTAGCAAAATGCCTCGGCCGCACTGAATTCGGTAACGCTTTCTTTAACGCACATAGCTTTAGAATTGGGCGCGCAACGGATCTGTCAAGGAAAGGAGTTCCTCCCGAAGTCATCGCAAAACTTGGGAGATGGACATCAGACACATACAAAAAGTACATTCGACCATAACCTTTAAGTTTTATTTAGGGCACAGCAGCTAACAGCTGTGACGTCATTAGTGATTCATCCCAGATGGAGGCGCCCATAGCGAGCTGTAATAAAACCGGTATAAAGCGCAGAGAGTTAACTCTGTAGTTCACGTTACAGTTTCTGTAATTTGAATTCAGGGGTTAGCTCCCTTTCGTTTTCCTAGAAGCGAATTATGTTTCTTATGTAAATTTAGTACCATAGTCTCTTATAACTCGTCTTACGAGTGGCAATAGTTAAGTAGCATGCGTATGCTTTATTTTATGTTGCGATTGTATATATGCTGATGGGTCTATATCAGTAATAACCTCTATCCGCTAAATCGGGCTACATCATTAGGAATACACAGTAACATAATGGACACACCTAAACAGTCTTGTATTCGGATACACATGCTCATGTAATATTTGTATGCAATTTCACTGTGAGACCCTATACACTAATTAAAATCAATTGACTTTTGGTTTTTGTACACTCAAAATGTGATTTGCTATTGACAGAGGTATGGGTTTTTGGGGACAGTATTCCTCAGCTGGCAGGAGCAAGGGCCAAAGAACGAGTGATGGAGAACCTGCGGTTGCCCACAAGCATCGCATGGTGGGGCATTGGCGGCCTGACATGGTCCACATTAGGAAGGTCAATAGAAGCCAATGTGTTACTCTCCACACCACCAAAGGTATTGGTATTGCACCTGGGCGGAAATGACCTGTGCACCGACCCATGTACAAAGGTACGAAATAATATCAAAAGGGAAATTAAGTATTTCAGGACAGCTTTTGCAGACACAGCGATAATCTGGGTGGACATAATCGACCGAATAAATTGGCGCTCTTCCCTCCCCAGAGAAATTATTACGGCAAAACGTCGCCGGGTTAACAGGTATGGCCGAGTGTGTGATAAGTGGGCAAGCCGCAGCACTAGTATCACTGTGGACATTGACGCAAACACCCCGGGGTTTTTCCTCCCGGATGGGGTGCACTTGTCACCAGTGGGACTGGAGTTCTATCTGGACACCCTGCGGGATGCGAGTATGCATTTTTTATAATCCACAACAAAGGCCGTAATCATTTGTAAACATTGCAATTTGTATCGTCGAGTGGCTAGTACTGGTGTGCCATCAGAATTTTGGGGAATAAATTGTCTCAATTTATTTGTGGCGTAGAATTCTGTGAGTACAGGTTGTTGAATATCTCAGTTCCACTCATTTTGGTTAATCAGTATTAATTTATAAATAAACAAGTATATTCTGGGGGTTTTGAGCTCTCCGCTGCCATTGTTTGGGGCTCCTCCGGGACAACACCGCAGTGGGCTCACAACCCATCTCTTAACGCAAACATTATAGCTAAAGGCTAAGTGCACGGGGCGAGGTTTGGTTGGTTGGTTGGTTGGTTACCCAGACTTGCAGGGGTCAGGTAGATAAGATCGTCCCGGCACTACATCCTGTTGGTAAAGTTTGGTGGTTACTGGCACCTCAGTAGGAGCCAGCATGTAATTGTGTTTACATGCGTGTGGTGTAATGGTTACTGGCAAATTGTGTAACTGGTTACCGGTAAAGGTTGGTGTCTGCCAGAGGGTTATATAGTGTGTCTGCCAGAGGGTTAAATAGTTGGTCACTGGCAAAGGCATACATACGCGGTAACGCTCCGTGCAAGTCCAAATAGTAACTATCACGTGTAGGATATTATTATTATAAAACTCACTGAGTCCTCACAGGGTTTTGCGCCACATACTGCGGCCTTTACGCCAATACCTACCCCAGGCTTAGGATATTTTGGATATTAAATAATTAATTGAATGTATGGTTAGTTGTAACATAGAAATAAAGACAATCCACATATATTCGGATTATTTATTGTTTATCATAAAATAAATGCAAACATGAGAAGTATATATCGCGGACTTTGTTTTATAACTTCGCATTAAACGCACTCTTTGGCCTATGAAATGTTCATCTATTTTCGGTGAAGCGTGTGACGAAAACACATTCCTTTGATCTAAATACCAAACCGGATATAATCAATTAAGTTGTAGGTGACAACGTAATACGTTCATAAAAAGACTAGATAATTTAATCGCCAATGTATTTAGGATTACGAGTACATATAGCTTGAAACCTCTTTACGTTAACGTTGCGTGTTTTTTAGTACAGATGTGCACGACTCTGGGTTATAAGTTATAGGTTTCCAAACCCTCATCGAAAACAAAACGACAGCCTGCGCTGTAAAAGTGAGCGTTGAATTTAGTTTTTGCTTTAACAACTTTGCGTATAAATCGCAACACGTATTTATAATTTTTTGACTTAAATCCAATGAGATGCTTTTAAGATTAGGAGAAAAGGTGTTTAATATTGCTACTTATCAAATACATAGTTTTGTGGCGCTGAAATACACATTGTAATTATATACGAAATCTAGGAAATATGCCTGTCCTTTAATGTCATATGTTGTGTTTGTAAAAAAACACCAAATAAATAATGCAAGATATATAATACGTTTACATTATTTGTGAGTATAAAGTGGTATTACCTCCCAATCGAAAGTGGTTTAGTAGAGCGTTACCTCTGCTTTGATTGTTCATGTAAGGTAGGATTGATTTATCAGTTTTAGAGCCAGATTACCATTTCATGGAAGATACGAGCTTTGCAACAGCCACGTTTGACTCTTAAATGTTATCGATCGCATTTCCATAAAGTGCATGTAAGTGTTACGGATGACGTGTTTATTACAAGGAAGCTGTAGATTTAAGCATACATCCATATAATCATTATTATTATTATATTTAATTAAATGCTAGAAAACCTTCATTTAGTTTATTTACCATACTGTTGCAGTTAACAGATGTATTCTTACACCTCAAATGAGGTGAACATATACTTCTCTGGTCTGAGCTGTGGTAAAAAAAACAACGTCGCCGTTAGTAGAAACCCTTATTATAAACGAAATGTATCCCGTGACTAACTGAACTTCTTTACAAATTCCGTATTTTTGAAACATGTCATACAATTCATTTATTAATGAATATATAACATAAGAAATACTCTAAACAAGTATAATAAATATATAACATAAGAAATAGTCTAAACAATTATAATAGCCAGAACAAGAGTAGAGACAACATAATGCTCTCCACGGTATCATAGAACTCGAAATCTATCGCGCTACCTTAACACCTTTTCAAGATGAAAGACGACCTATTGTTAAAGGTTTTTTTTCCTCCGAATTATTGAGCTTTAATGTCCTCGCTCACTTAAGACAGTTTATTATATACCTGTTTAATGCTTTTAACAAAATACAGGTTGTATCAATCGTTGAAATAAATCCCGTATTATGCTACTCGCTGTTTTCCGATTCCGTATTACCATACTAGCCGGACTACTTGATTCGACCCATTTAATGACGTCACATTACGCGCACCGAAAGTAGGAAACTCCTATTTCATATTACGAAATTTATTACGTCGTTGTCATTATCATCATCATCATCATCATTATCATCATCATCATCATCATCATCATCATCATCATCATCATCATCATCATCATCATCATCATCATCATCATCATCATCATCATCATCATCATCATCAAAGTCATCATCATCATCATCATCATCATCATCATCATCATCATCATCATCATCATCATGATGATCATCATCATCATTATCATCATAATAATCATAATGGTTATCATCATCATCATTATCATCATAATAATCATCATCATCATCATCATCGTCATCATCATCATCATCATCATAATCATCATCATCATCATCATCATCATCATCATCATCATCATCATCATAATCATCAACATCATCATCATCATCAACATCACCACCATCATCATCATCATCATTCTTCAACATTAACATCATCATCATCAGCAGCAGCAAGCAGCTTCTTCTTCAGTTTTTATTTTTTTCTTCATCATCATAGTCATCAACATCCTCATCATTTTATCATCATCATCATCACCATCATCCTCATCGACATCATCGTCATCATCATCGTCATCATCATCGTCATCATTATCATCACCACTATCACCACTACACGATAATTATTATTATTATTATTAAAAGTTGTAGTAGTAGTACTGGTAGTAGTAGTAATAGTAGTAGTAGTAAAAGTAGTAGTAGTAGTAGTCGTTATAGTAGTAGTAGTAGTAGTAGTAGTAGTAGTAGTAGTAGTAGTAGTAGTAGTAGTAGTAGTAGTAGTTGTTGTAGTACTTGTAGTAGTAATAGTAGAAGTAGTAGTAGTGGTGGAAGTAGTAGTAGTAGTAGTAGTAGAAGTAGTAGTAGTAGTAGTTGTTGTTGTTGTTGTAGAAGTAGTAGTAGTAGTATTGGTTAAAGTAGTAGTAGTAACAATATTATTTGCATCATCAGTCGGTCATCATCATCATCAGTCGGTCAACGTCATCATCATTATTAACCATAGTTAATCGTATTAAATAATTTCACATTTGTTTTTGAATTTTTATCATTTTACAATAAAACTTTTAGAGGTTTTACATCGATACAGACAATTGAGAAATTTAATTAAATCGTTGCGTTTGCAAGCTGTATATTACCACGTGTTGCCCATATTCACTGCTCATAAAATCATATATTTTCAACGATTTCTGTAAATAGGTGACTCAACAGGTATCAAGGTAAACGGGTGTATTTCCCGCATATTTATGCAGTGTTATGGTTGAATTTATTTTGAGCTTGTATTTTCCATCTATTTTTCCGAACTTGAAAGTCCAACAGTAACTGGAATGCGGTGCCTATCATGCAAGCTTATTAAGTCATAAGTAGCGTAAACTGTATATAAATTTAGTTTAAAGTGTTGGCAACTCTTACTCTGTATTTAATTAGCCCTGACACTCTAAAGTGCTTAAATTTGGCAGCTACGCAAATGCTTGACATGCATGCTGCTCTTGAAATGCGTGCAAGATGCCAGTTGATGTCAAGGAATTTCTTAATGGTATTGGAAGATTAGGCAAACATAGAACAAATAATTGGTAAATATGCACATAAGACAAAAATCAGTTTCCATATCCTTATCAACATCTGTGTTCTCACGCCCTTACGACTCATTTAATAACCATTTATACAATAATATTTGGTCAATATACGCAGTTTATTACAGCCTAAACAAAACACGATACATGTTTCGAGTTCAACTCAGGGCATGTTCTGATTTTTACGATTAACCAAGCAGGTATTTAAATCGAGTGTTGCCAATTGTTTAAAGAGACTTGATCACAGATTTTGGCTTGGTCTGAAATTTGTCATTTAATGCTTTCAACTCATAAATGTAAAAATCGGAACTAAACAGCTCCTGTATAAAACAGGAATAAAATTAAAGAAAGAAAAAAAGATATCCTCAAATGGGCTCGAACAACTGACACATGGAGTGAAGGTCTAAGGCTTAAAAATACTCGTCAATCTGTGCTTCTATGTGTGGTGAGGTTATTTTATACTTTAAATAAGCAATCATCGTAATGTTACACAATGTAACGATAACAACGGAAGTTGATTATTATTATATAATTATTCAATCGTTTCGCATTTGTAACGCTGCATAATTTTCAGGTTTTTAAATCGTCAAACGATGCATACTTATAAGACTCTTTTTAGTAAAAATCCAGTTCATGCGGTAAGTGTCATCCCTAATTAGCATGTCCGGAATGCTCAGGCTAATCCGAGTCGACTTTACTTGATATTTTTAGCATGATATATGTTCATTTTCATTGATTAATCGCAGATAACTTAAATACAACGAAAATTTGCAAATCTGAAAAAAATATTTTTCAATTTTGTCCATTAACTAATCTATGAACAAGTCCCTTTGACTACCAAACCCCAGGAACTAAGGATAAAAGACCAGAGTAAGAAACGATGACTCATACATCAGAACAGCCTTGCCGTTAATCGAAAGGGCTGACACTTAAAAACAACAAAAACTTCTTATACGCACATTAATATAACATAACGTTTACACAGCAATATCATGGACGTCAGGCTTACCATTTGTATACGTAAACAATAAAGTATGGCTACTGGTTTATTACGTAAAAGTAACACTTTAACAATATACAAATATTGCTTCAAGACCTATGGCCTCGTTGTTAATATCAAAATACATGTATAATCAAAACCACTTTTCTATAGTCATGAGCACATTATCAACTAAATAAACCGAACAAGCTGTAGGTATTTTCTATATACCCTTTATATTAATGTTAAACGTTTATTGGCACAGAGCCATCCTTCCCAGGAAATTTATTTATATTTTCTGAGAAAACAGACCAATAAACCAGCAAAGATATTAAAGGTGTAGTCTCGTTGTCAGCGGTAGTGATTATTCATACCCTTTTGTACTCACACACCGAAATAATGGGACTCAAATCAGAAAACTATGCGTATTTAATAGGCACATTATTGATTTGACTATGACAGTTCCGTTAACAAATCAGAACTACAACGTTTTCAGAGCAAGACTGGGTCAACGGCAAAATGCTTTATGGTCCAATACCTGATTAAACCTTGTTTCAATTAAAATTCATATATGCCCCAACATATAGATTCAAACGTTCTTTGGAATCTAACGGCTCTTTCAAAATATATTTGAAAATTGAAAACATATTCAAGATTTACCGTGTACTGCAAGAAAAAAATTCGAAGGCCTTTTGAATACAGTATGCAAACCAAATACATTTAAGTCGATATATTAGTATCCATTCGAAACACATAGCGTAATAATTAATTAAAAACCGTAGTATAACATAAACTTCACTCGGAAAAATGCACCGCGGACCGTTGTTTTGTATAATGTTGTATAATGTTATTTTGTTAAAACTTTGTTTAAGAGAGTCTGTATATTTAACACTGGGTAGAGATTTGAGCTTCAAACTTCATATTGCCGATGGTCAAGTCGACTTTCCATTGATACACTAGTTTAAACATGCCTAACGTCTACCTGTAATCTAGACGAACATGTGTTTCACAGTTATTGAAGCAAAAGTTCCTATTCTGTTATATCAAATTGCTGAAACCCCGCTTCTTGAACGTTATGTTGTTTAGCAACATATTGCGCAATACATAGATACCAACACACGTATGAGCTGAATGACTCAGTTTTTATTGCAAATGTTTGGTAGGTAAATGAGCGTCGGATATATTCAAGCCATGCGTTTCTTGGGCTTCTCAAAAGTTAAATCAGTATCACTACTACGTCTTATGCGTATGGTGTAACACAACGATGTTCCATCTTAAACGAAAAATGTTACTGTACATGCTTTATTTAGTTTTTCTTGACTCTGTTTCTTCAAATGTTTTGAGCGAAACATCGACATCAAGAATGATTCGAAGATTAGATAGACTTGAAGACGATGTATTCAAGATTCGAAATGATCTGCACGATTTACGAAATGATCTAAAAGAAGATAGAGAATTAATAAGAGGGGACATTTCTACGCTTTTTAACATGTTAACGGAATCGTCGGGGCAGGCTGATAGACACCAAATTGAAGAAGGTTCGAAGGCACACCAAGGGTCATGTAATTGTGGAATTACTTTGAGTCGATTTGAAAATGTAATTAATGCGTTTAAGGGAGAGAAATCAGCGAATAAAAGGCTTAGAAAGGAATTTAACGAAATGAGAAAACAATATGACGACTTTTATTTAAGATTTAACAATTCGGAAAGGAAATTGCGTTCATAAATAGACACCATTAAAAATGAGACAACAGCAGGCTTCAGCGCTACACAGAAACTAGTTCACTATATTCAAAAAGACAATCAATCCGAGAACATAATGCTTCAAAAAGCATTTAACGAAATAAGAAAACAACATGACGCCTTTGATTCCAGATTAAAGGGTGCGGAAAGGAATTTACGTTCGGACATAGACAAACACAAAAATGAGACTAAAGCGGACATGACTGCGACACAGAAACTACTTCACACTATACATAGTGACACGCGTGCTTACTGCGACGACCGGTTAATTCATTTAAATGAATCATTAAATAACCGTTCTTTAAATACATTACATGAAATACCTCGCATACCAATAGATATTGTAAATCTTAAAACATCGAATAAAATCTTGAAAAACGTTACTGATGATATCATTCGGCGTCAAAACAAATACCCTTATTCTTGTGATGGTGTGGCGGTGAGTGGTGAATATATAATAAATCCACATGGTATGAAGGTTTATTGTGATGTGGACTCTAAGAATAAGGGATGGATGGTTATTCAGAGAAGAATGGACGGGTCTGTAAATTTCAATCGCAGTTGGGCAGATTACCAAGCTGGCTTCGGCAACTTGAGAGGCGAATTCTGGTTGGGAAATGAGCATATCTACCAGCTTACTAAGGAAAACCCGAGAGAGCTGCGGATTGATATGGAGAAGTTCGATGGAACAAAGCGATTTGCGCTGTATTCTAAGTTCAATGTTTCATCTGAATCTAAGAAGTATCAGCTCTATGCGACCGGATACTCCGGTGACGCAGGAGACGGTTAAAATACGTTTAACCCTGCTGATTTAATTAAACACTATCACAACGGTGCGTCTTTTTCAACTTTCGATGCCGATAATGACCTGACTTCAGATTGTTGTGCATGCATGTGGGGAGGTTGGTGGTATCAAGCTTGTTTCACCGTAAATCTTAACGGCAAATACTTTCAAGAAAGTGAGACAGTTCCTGTCTGGGAAGGAATTATTTGGTCCTTATTCACGGGGTCTAGAACATCTTTGAAATTTGTGCACATGAAAATACACTAAAAAGAACTGTTATGCATAACCTGATACAGAGGTCATTAAGTAGCAAAATACACTTGTCATTCGGGTTTCGTCTGGGCAAATGATGTTACTTTACTTTTAAAATAAAAAGATGTACACAGTGTTTACAACTTAAATTCAATGTGATGTTAAAAATCTACCTAGTTTATTTTACTACATTTTACACATGTTTACAGAATATTACCTAGAACTAAGCTATGATGAGGTCAGTCTTTTTTGGTTGCCATGTACATGTGCATCACGTTTTCTGTAGTATTCTTAGTTATAACATTATTAAGTTTTTAGAGTGCAAAGACAGACTGACAGGCGTAAAAAACGCAAATCATCCGTCCCCTTTGATGAAAAATCGCCGTATGCGGCCGGATACTCCGGTGACGCAGGAGACGGTTTAAATACGTTTTACCCTGGTGATTCAAATAACAAATATCACACCGGTGCGTCTTTTTCAACTTTCGATGCCGATAAAGACCTGACTTCAAGTTGTTGTGCATGCCTGTGGGGAGGAGGTTGGTGGTATCAAGATTGTTTCACCGTAAATCTTAACGGCAAATACTTTAAAGAAAGTGAGACAGTTCCTGACTGGAGAGGAATTAATTGGTTCTTATTCACGGGGTCTAGAACATCTTTGAAATTTGTGCAAATGAAAGTACATGTAAAAAATTACATTATCTGATACAGAGGTCATTAGGTAAAAAGTACACTTGTCATTCGTGTTTTGCGTACGCAAATGATGTTACTAAACGTTTAAGTTAAAATGTATTTACACAGTGTTTACAACTTTAATTCGCTGTGCTGTTAAAATCTAGTTTATTTTAAATTACTAGATTTTACACACGTGTACATAATATTACCTAGAATTTAACCTATGATGAGAACATAAAATCGATTTGTTTGCCATGCATAAGTGCATCATGCTTCATCAATTGTCATCGATAGTGCTCTCAGTTTTCACATGATTTATTTTTAATAATATATGCGCAAAGACATAAGGACATGCGGACAATACGAAACTACATTTCCTGTCGATTAGACATCGACAGGTGACAAAACACACAAGTTGCAAAATGAAGACATTTTGCACTCAGTTGTTGCAATATGTGCCATTTGTAATGATGTATTAATGTGTTGATTTCTTGTGCTGTAAAAAACATTATCGATATCAATACCGTTAAAATGTGTTAGAGTTAATGTTGATTTTATTTCGTAAAAACTTATAAATCTTATGTACTGAATGTTGACAACACATATATCGGTAATAATAAACTTGCTCAGTAGGTCACCTGTATTGTGTATACATATCTGTATGCCAACATTAGCAAATTAGCAAAATGAGAAAGTGTGACTATATAATTTGTGTAGCATGGATGATACACGCATGGACTGTGGTAAATACTTTAAAAGACTATATTTCGGCAATTCATTCCGTGTAATAAAACGGAGTATCTCTTGAAATTATTTAAAACAATGTGGTGTGCCAATCTCTTGTAATAATAAAACAATAAAAAATAGAAAATCAGTTACGGACACGGTGTTTTACACGAATCCTAGCAATAATATGACCACTAACCAGCTTAAATAAATAGGTTTAAAACTAAAAAACTAACCAGCTGACTAACGACGTCATGTTGACTCGCCCAGGATGTTTATGTTTTTAGTAAATTAAACGTGCCTTACGTATGATTTGTATAAAATGAGTGTTATATGTATATATGTAGATAATAAATAATGGCTCCCAATCTGATGACGTTCTTTTGCTGATTACGCATGTGTCGAAACTTATATATTTATGTAGCAGCATATATATTTGTTATATTGAGTACATTAGATATATTATTAAGGTCCGCATGTGTTTCCTGGTTGATATATATATATATATATATATATATATATATATATATATATATATATATATATACATTAATTTGTAGATTTGTACTGGAGATAACACATAGAAATCACGGCATAAACAATACAAAGTAGTCAAACACCATATTTTACACTTGTGTTTATGATATGAGCTATATGTATGAACGCTCGATTGAAATTGTCCGAATATAAGGTGTATAAAGTATTTAAACAAAAACGAATATAAAATTATGAGTCTCCATGTACATATGTGTTAGAACTGTAATTCGACATTTTTATTCGCTGTTCTTTCTTCGTAGATTTATTGTTGCCGTAGTATTATGCATTCAACATGAACGTTTAGGAAAAAGAAAAAAAACAAACACTCAATATTGTTTTCCCCACGTTTTTCATAACTATTAATTTACAAAGTTCACTGTTCTTATCATAAATAGTAATCAAGTAAGGCTTATTTGGTTTATATTGATAAAAAACAGGAATTTATATGAATTTATGATAGTAAATGACATGAAACAAGTAGAATATATAAACTATAAGCACACACGTGTTGCTACCTCCCCTTAGAAGAGAAATATATTATATTGCTCATTTATTATTGCGCACCTAAGCATATATTTTCAGAAATTCATGGTTTCCATAGAATATAGTGCATTAAACGTATTTTAAAATTTGTGAAAATTATAGTTCGTTCCTATTCAACTTAAATCGTAACAAACAATCGGTAAGCAGATAAAAAAGGATTACTCACCTAAACATTGATATTAACAATTAAAGATAAATGTTCGCATTTTTTTTAAATATCATTAAATGTTTTTATAAAAACACTATTTTTCAATATTTTCTAATATCTGCAATAGCTTAACATAATTTATGACAAACAAAGCTAGCCGCGGGCATTGAATCCGGGACCTCTCGACGAAAACGCGTTTTACCTTTTCAAACCAAAAAGTCATTTGCTGATATGAGCTGCATATTTGTACCGCTATATCGTTTTCATTTCGACTTAATCATCGTTGTTTTATGCACTTATTCGGAGATTGCTAGTGATGACGGAAATGAACGAAATTAGGCGATATTACACAAAGTTCATGACATGTTTTAATTCTTAACCTTGTTTACGGTGTAATACGGTCATTGTAAAGAGCTATGCACCGTGCATGATAACATAACGAATTTGTATTAGCCTTAATATTATTTTACTGACCAATCCCTAATCGAATCATACATGTTGATGAAATGACGTCGACAAGATGACATGCCATCACGTCATTACATTTGAGGGCATGTCTTGAGTTTGGCAAACATGACATTAATCAGTTCGTTAATTTAATAGATTTAAATATCAACCAGGATACAG